>NC_091198.1:37368237-37485737 GCF_040958095.1 Procambarus clarkii
GATAGTGGTGCAGAGGAGGAGGAGGGTAGTGATGCAGAGGAGGATGAGGGTAGTGGTGCAGAGCAGGAGGAGGGTAGTGGTGCAGAGGGGGATGAGGGTAGTGGTGCAGAGCAGGAGGAGGGTAGTGGTGCGGAGGAGGAGGGTAGTAATGCGGAGGAGGAGAAGGGTAGTGGTGCGGAGGAGGATGAGGGTAGTGGTGCAGAGGAGGAGGAGGCTAGTGGTGCAGAGGAGGAGGATGAGGGTAGTGGGTGCAGAGGAGGAGGAGGAGGAGGGTAGTGGTGCAGAGCAGGAGGAGTGTAGTGGTGCAGAGGAGGAGGGGCTAGTGGTGCGGAGGAGGAGGAGGATAGTGGTGCAGAGGAGAAGGAGGGTAGTGATGCAGAGGAGGAGGGTAGTGGTGCAGAGGAGGAGGAGGGTAATGGTGCAGAGGAGGATGAGGGTAGTGGTGCAGAGCAGGAGGAGGGTAGTGGTGCGGAGGAGGAGGAGGGTTGTGGTGCGGAGGAAGATGAGGGTAGTGGTGCAGAGGAGGAGGAGGCAAGTGGTGCAGAGGTGGATGAGGGTAGTGGGTGCAGAGGAGGAGGAGGAGGGTAAGTGGTGCAGAGGAGGAGGAGGCAAGTGGTGCAGAGGAGGATGAGGGTAGTGGTGCAGAGGAGGAGGAGGAGGGTAGTGGTGCAGAGCAGGAGGTGGGTGGTGGTGAAGAGGAGGAGGGGGCCAGTGGTGCGGAGGAGGAGGAGGGTAGTGGTGCAGAGGAGGATGAGGGAAGTGGTGGCAGAGGAGGAGGAGGAGGGTAGTGGTGCAGGGGAGGAGGGTAGTGATGCATCGGAGGATGAGGGTAGTGGTGCAGAGGAGGAGGAGGGTAGTGATGCAGAGGAGGAGGGTAGTGGTGCAGAGGGAGGAGGGAAGTGGTGCATCGGAGGATGAGGGTAGTGGTGCAGAGGAGGAGGGAGGGTAGTGATGCAGTGGAGGAGGGTAGTGGTGCAGAGGAGGAGGGTAGTGTTGCAGAGGTGGAGGAGGGTAGTGGTGAAGAAGAGGAGGGTAGTGGTGCAGAGGAGGAGGAGGGTAGTGGTGCAGAGGAGGAGGAGGATAGTGGTGCAGAGGAAGAGAGTAGTGGTGCAGAGGAGGATGAGGGTAGTGGTGCAGAGGAGGAGGGTAGTGGTGCAGAGGAGGATGAGGGTAGTGGTGCAGAGGAGGAGGGTAGCGGTGCAGAGGAGGATGAGGGAAGTGGTGCAGAGGAGGAGGAGAGTAGTGGTGCAGAGGAGGAGGAGGAGGAGGAGGAGGGTAGTGGTGTTGAGGGGGAGGAGGGCATTGATGCAGAGGAGGAGGAGGGGTAGTGGTGCAGAGGAGGAGGGTAGTGGTGCACAACAGGGGGAGGGTAGTGGTGAAGAGAAGGAGGAGGGCAGTGATGCAGAGGAGGAGAGTAGTGGTGCAGAGGAGGAAGGTAGTGGTGCAGAGTAGGGGGAAAGTAGTGGTGCAGAGGAGGAGGGGGAGGGTAGTGGCGCAGAGGAGGAGGAGTGTAGTGGTGCAGAGTAGGAGGAAGGTAGTGGTGCAGAGGAGGAGGAGGATAGTGTTGCAGAGGAAGAGGAGGGTAGTGGTGCAGAGGAGAAGGAGGGTAGTGGTGCAGAGGAGGAGGAGGGTAGTGGTGCAGAGGAGGAGGGTTCTGGTGCAGAGGAAGAGGAGGGTAGTGATGCAGACGAGGAGGGGGGGTAGTGGCGCAGAGGAGGAAGAGGGTAGTGGTGCAGAGGAGGAGGAGGAGGAGGGTAGTGGTGCAGAGCAGGAGGAGGGTAGTGGTGCGGAGGAGGAGGGTAGTAATGCGGAGGAGGAGGAGGGTAGTGGTGCGGAGGAGGATGAGGGTAGTGGTGCAGAGGAGGAGGAGGCTAGTGGTGCAGAGGAGGAGGATGAGGGTAGTGGTGCAGAGGAGGAGGAGGAGGGTAGTGGTGCAGAGCAGGAGGAGTGTAGTGGTGCAGAGGAGGAGGGGCTAGTGGTGCGGAGGAGGAGGAGGATAGTGGTGCAGAGGAGGAGGAGGGTAGTGATGCAGAGGAGGAGGGTAGTGGTGCAGAGGAGGAGGAGGGTAGTGGTGCAGAGGAGGATGAGGGTAGTGGTGCAGAGCAGGAGGAGGGTAGTGGTGCGGAGGAGGAGGAGGGTAGTGGTGCGGAGGAAGATGAGGGTAGTGGTGCAGAGGAGGAGGAGGCAAGTGGTGCAGAGGAGGATGAGGGTAGTGGTGCAGAGGAGGAGGAGGCTAGTGGTGCAGAGGAGGATGAGGGTAGTGGTGCAGAGGAGGAGGAGGAGGGTAGTGGTGCAGAGCAGGAGGAGGGTAGTGGTGCAGAGGAGGAGGGGCTAGTGGTGAGGAGGAGGAGGAGGATAGTGGTGCAGAGGAGGAGCAGGGTAGTGATGCAGAGGAGGAGGGTAGTGGTGCAGAGGAGGAGGAGGGTAGTGGTGCAGAAGAGGATGAGGGTAGTGGTGCAGAGCAGGAGGAGGGTAGTGGTGCGGAGGAGGAGGAGGGTAGTGGTGCGGAGGAAGATGAGGGTAGTGGTGCAGAGGAGGAGGAGGCTAGTGGTGCAGAGGAAGATGAGGGTAGTGGTGCAGAGGAGGAGGAGGAGGGTAGTGGTGCAGAGGAGGATGAGGGAAGTGGTGCAGAGGAGGAAGAGGAGGGTAGTGATGCAGGGGAGGAGGGTAGTGGTGCATCGGAGGATGAGGGTAGTGGTGCAGAGGAGGAGGAGGGTAGTGATGCAGAGGAGGAGGGTAGTGGTGCAGAGGAGGAGGGTAGTGGTGCATCGGAGGATGAGGGTAGTGGTGCAAAGGAGAAGGAGGGTAGTGATGCAGTGGAGGACGGTAGTGGTGCAGAGGAGGAGGGTAGTGGTTCAGAGGAGGAGGAGGGTAGTGGTGCAGAGGAGGAAGAGGGCAGTGGTGCAGAGGAGGAGGGTAGTGGTGCAGAGGAGGAGGGTAGTGGTGCAGAGGAGGAGGAGGGTAGTGGTGCAGAGGAGGAGGGTAGTGGTGCAGAGGAGGAGGAGGGTAGTGGTGCAGAGGAGGAGGAGGGTAGTGGTGCAGAGGGGGAAGAGGATGGTAGTAATGCAGAGGGGGAGGAGGGTAGTGGTGCAGAGGAGGAGGGTAGTGGTGCAGAGAAGGAGGGTAGTGGTGCAGAGGAGGAGGAGGGTAATGGTGCAAAGGAGGAGGAGGGTAGTGGTGCGGAGGAGGAGGAGGGTAGTGGTGCAGAGGAGGAGGAGGGTAGTGGTGCGGAGGAGGAGGGTAGTAGTGCAGAGGAGGAGGGTAGTGGTGCAGAGGAGGAGGAGGGTAGTGGTGCAGAGGAGGATGAGGGTAGTGGTGCAGAGGAGGAGGAGGAGGGTAGTGGTGCAGAGCAGGATGAGGGTAGTGGTGCAGAGGAGGAGGAGGAGGGTAGTGGTGCAGAGCAGGAGGAGGGTAGTGGTGCAGAGGTGGAGGGGTTAGTGGTGCGGAGGAGGAGGAGGATAGTGGTGCAGAGGAGGAGGAGGGTAGGGATGCAGAGCAGGAGGAGGGCAGTGGTGCAGAGGTGGAGGAGGGTAGTGATGCGGTGGAAGATGAGGGTAGTGGTGCAGAGGAGGAGGAGGCTAGTGGTGCAGAGGAGGATGAGGGTAGTGGTGCAGAGAAGGAGGAGGAGGGTAGTGGTGCAGAGCAGGAGGTGGGTAGTGGTGCAGAGGAGGATGGCGCTAGTGGTGCGGAGGAGGAGGAGGGTAGTGGTGCAGAGGAGGATGAGGGAAGTGGTGCAGAAGAGGAGGAGGAGGGTAGTGGTGCTGGGGAGGAGGGTAGTGGTGCATCGGAGGATGAGGGTAGTGGTGCAGAGGAGGAGGAGGGTAGTGATGCAGAGGAGGAGGGTAGTGGTGCAGAGAAGGAGGGTAGTGGTGCATCGGAGGATGAGGGTAGTGGTGCAAAGGAGGAGGAGGGTAGTGATGCAGTGGAGGAGGGTAGTGGTGCAGAGGAGGAGGGTAGTGCTTCAGAGGAGGAGGTGGGTAGTGGTGCAGAGGAGGAGGAGGGTAGTGGTGCAGAGGAGGAGGAGGGTAGTGGTGCAGAGGAGGAGGGTAGTGGTGCAGAGGAGGAGGAGGGGAGTGGTGCAGAGGAGGAGGAGGGTAGTGGTGCAGAGGAGGAGGGTAGTGGTGCAGAGGAGGAGGAGGGTAGTGGTCCAGAGGAGGAGGAGGGTAGTTGTGCAGAGGAGGAGGAGGGTAGTGGTGCAGAGGATGAGCAGGGTAGTGGTGCAGAGGAGGAGGGTAGTGGTGCAGAGGAGGAGGAGGGTAGTGGTGCAAAGGAGGAGGAGGAGGGTAGTGGTGCAGAGGAGGAAGAGGATGGTAGTGGTGCAGAGGGGGAGGAGGGTAGTGATGCAGAGGAGGAGGGTAGTGGTGCAGAGGAGGAGGGTAGTGGTGCGGAGGAGGAGGAGGGTAATGGTGCAGAGGAGGAGGAGGGTAGTGGTGCGGAGGAGGAAGAGGGTAGTGGTGCAGAGCAGGAGGAGGGTAGTGGTGCAGAGGAGGATGAGGGTAGTGGTGCAGAGCAGGAGGAGGGTAGTGGTGCGGAGGAGGAGGGTAGTAATGCGGAGGAGGAGGCGGGTAGTGGTGCGGAGGAGGATGAGGGTAGTGGTGCAGAGGAGGAGGAGGCTACTGGTGCAGAGGAGGAGGATGAGGGTAGTGGTGCAGAGGAGGAGGAGGAGGGTAGTGGTGCAGAGCAGGAGGAGAGTAGTGGTGCAGAGGAGGAGGGGCTAGTGGTGCGGAGGAAGAGGAGGATAGTGGTGCAGAGGAGGAGGAGGGTAGTGATGCAGAGGAGGAGGGTAGTGATGCAGAGGAGGAGGAGGGTAGTGGTGCAGAGGAGGATGAGGGTAGTGGTGCAGAGCAGGAGAAGGGTAGTGGTGCGGAGGAGGAGGAGGGTAGTGGTGCGGAGGAAGATGAGGGTAGTGGTGCAGAGGAGGAGGAGGCAAGTGGTGCAGAGGAGGATGAGGGTAGTGGTGCAGAGGAGGATGAGGGAAGTGGTGCAGAGGAGGAGGAGGAGGGTAGTGGTGCAGGGAAGGAAGGTAGTGGTGCATCGGAGGATGAGGGTAGTGGTGCAGAGTAGGAGGAGGGTAGTGATGCAGAGGAGGAGGGTAGTGGTGCAGAGGAGGAGGGTAGTGGTGCATCGGAGGATGAGGGTAGTGGTGCAGAGGAGGAGGAGGGTAGTGATGCAGTGGAGGAGGGTAGTGGTGCAGAGGAGGAGGGTAGTGGTGCTGAGGAAGAGGAGGGTAGTGGTGCAGAGGAGGAGCAGGGTAGAGGTGCAGAGGAAGAGGAGGGTAGTGGTGAAGAAGTGGAGGAGGGTAGTGGTGCAGAAGAGGAGGGTAGTGGTGCAGAGGAGGAGGAGGGTAGTGGTGCAGAGGAGGAGGATAGTGGTGCAGAGGAAGAGCGTAGTGGTGCAGAAGAAGAGGGTAGTGGTGCAAAGGAGGAGGAGGGTAGTGGTGCAGAGGAGGAGGGTAGTGGTGCAGAGGAGGAGGAGGGTAGTGGTCTAGAGGAGGAGGAGGGTAGTTGTGCAGAGGAGGAGGAGGGTATTGGTGCAGAGGATGAGCAGGGTAGTGGTGCAGAGGAGGAGGGTAGTGGTGCAGAGGAGGAGGAGGGTAGTAATGCAGAGGAGGAGGAGGGTAGTGGTGCAGAGGAGGAAGAGGATGGTAGTGGTGCAGAGGGGGAGGAGGGTAGTGATGCAGAGGAGGAGGGTAGTGGTGCAGAGGAGGAGGAGGGTAGTGGTGCGGAGGAGGAGGAGGGTAGTTGTGCAGAGGAGGAGGAGGGTAGTGGTGCAGAGGAGGAGGGTAGTGGTGCAGAGGAGGATGGTAGTGGTGCAGAGGAGGAGGAGGGTAGTGGTGCAGAGGAGGAGGAGGGTAGTGATGCGGAGGAGGAAGAGGGTAGTGGTGCAGAGGAGGAGGAGGCTAGTGGTGCAGAGGAGGATGAGGATAGTGGTGCAGAGGAGGAGGAGGGTAGTGATGCAGAGGAGGATGAGGGTAGTGGTGCAGAACAGGAGGAGGGTAGTGGTGCAGAGGGGGATGAGGGTAGTGGTGCAGAGCAGGAGGAGGGTAGTGGTGCGGAGGAGGAGGGTAGTAATGCGGAGGAGGAGAAGGGTAGTGGTGCGGAGGAGGATGAGGGTAGTGGTGCAGAGGAGGAGGAGGCTAGTGGTGCAGAGGAGGAGGATGAGGGTCGTGGTGCAGAGGAGGAGGAGGAGGAGGGTAGTGGTGCAGAGCAGGAGGAGTGTAGTGGTGCAGAGGAGGAGGGGCTAGTGGTGCGGAGGAGGAGGAGGATAGTGGTGCAGAGGAGAAGGAGGGTAGTGATGCAGAGGAGGAGGGTAGTGGTGCAGAGGAGGAGGAGGGTAATGGTGCAGAGGAGGATAAGGGTAGTGGTGCAGAGCAGGAGGAGGGTAGTGGTGCGGAGGAGGAGGAGGGTTGTGGTGCGGAGGAAGATGAGGGTAGTGGTGCAGAGGAGGAGGAGGCAAGTGGTGCAGAGGAGGATGAGGGTAGTGGTGCAGAGGAGGAGGAGGAGGGTAGTGGTGCAGAGGAGGAGGAGGCAAGTGGTGCAGAGGAGGATGAGGGTAGTGGTGCAGAGGAGGAGGAGGAGGGTAGTGGTGCAGAGCAGGAGGTGGGTGGTGGTGAAGAGGAGGAGGGGGCCAGTGGTGCGGAGGAGGAGGAGGGTAGTGGTGCAGAGGAGGATGAGGGAAGTGGTGCAGAGGAGGAGGAGGAGGGTAGTGGTGCAGGGGAGGAGGGTAGTGATGCATCGGAGGATGAGGGTAGTGGTGCAGAGGAGGAGGAGGGTAGTGATGCAGAGGAGGAGGGTAGTGGTGCAGAGGAGGAGGGAAGTGGTGCATCGGAGGATGAGGGTAGTGGTGCAGAGGAGGAGGAGGGTAGTGATGCAGTGGAGGAGGGTAGTGGTGCAGAGGAGGAGGGTAGTGTTGCAGAGGTGGAGGAGGGTAGTGGTGAAGAAGAGAAGGGTAGTGGTGCAGAGGAGGAGGAGGGTAGTGGTGCAGAGGAGGAGGAGGATAGTGGTGCAGAGGAAGAGAGTAGTGGTGCAGAGGAGGATGAGGGTAGTGGTGCAGAGGAGGAGGGTAGTGGTGCAGAGGAGGATGAGGGTAGTGGTGCAGAGGAGGAGGGTAGCGGTGCAGAGGAGGATGAGGGAAGTGGTGCAGAGGAGGAGGAGAGTAGTGGTGCAGAGGAGGAGGAGGAGGAGGAGGAGGGTAGTGGTGTTGAGGGGGAGGAGGGCATTGGTGCAGAGGAGGAGGAGGGGTAGTGGTGCAGAGGAGGAGGGTAGTGGTGCACAACAGGGGGAGGGTAGTGGTGAAGAGAAGGAGGAGGGCAGTGATGCAGAGGATGAGAGTAGTGGTGCAGAGGAGGAAGGTAGTGGTGCAGAGTAGGGGGAAAGTAGTGGTGCAGAGGAGGAGGGGGAGGGTAGTGGCGCAGAGGAGGAGGAGTGTAGTGGTGCAGAGTAGGAGGAAGGTAGTGGTGCAGAGGAGGAGGAGGATAGTGTTGCAGAGGAAGAGGAGGGTAGTGGTGCAGAGGAGAAGGAGGGTAGTGGTGCAGAGGAGGAGGAGGGTAGTGGTGCAGAGGAGGAGGGTTCTGGTGCAGAGGAAGAGGAGGGTAGTGATGCAGACGAGGAGGGGGGGTAGTGGTGCAGAGGAGGAAGAGGGTAGTGGTGCAGAGGAGGAGGAGGAGGAGGGTAGTGGTGCAGAGCAGGAGGAGGGTAGTGGTGCGGAGGAGGAGGGTAGTAATGCGGAGGAGGAGGAGGGTAGTGGTGCGGAGGAGGATGAGGGTAGTGGTGCAGAGGAGGAGGAGGCTAGTGGTGCAGAGGAGGAGGATGAGGGTAGTGGTGCAGAGGAGGAGGAGGAGGGTAGTGGTGCAGAGCAGGAGGAGTGTAGTGGTGCAGAGGAGGAGGGGCTAGTGGTGCGGAGGAGGAGGAGGATAGTGGTGCAGAGGAGGAGGAGGGTAGTGATGCAGAGGAGGAGGGTAGTGGTGCAGAGGAGGAGGAGGGTAGTGGTGCAGAGGAGGATGAGGGTAGTGGTGCAGAGCAGGAGGAGGGTAGTGGTGCGGAGGAGGAGGAGGGTAGTGGTGCGGAGGAAGATGAGGGTAGTGGTGCAGAGGAGGAGGAGGCAAGTGGTGCAGAGGAGGATGAGGGTAGTGGTGCAGAGGAGGAGGAGGAGGGTAGTGGTGCAGAGCAGGAGGTGGGTGGTGGTGAAGAGGAGGAGGGGGCCAGTGGTGCGGAGGAGGAGGAGGGTAGTGGTGCAGAGGAGGATGAGGGAAGTGGTGCAGAGGAGGAGGAGGAGAGTAGTGGTGCAGGGGAGGAGGGTAGTGATGCATCGGAGGATGAGGGTAGTGGTGCAGAGGAGGAGGAGGGTAGTGATGCAGAGGAGGAGGGTAGTGGTGCATCGGAGGAGGGTAGTGGTGCATCGGAGGATGAGGGTAGTGGTGCAGAGGATGAGGAGGGTAGTGATGCATTGGAGGAGGTTAGTGGTGCAGAGGAGGAGGGTAGTGTTGCAGAGGAAGAGGAGGGTAGTGGTGCAGAAGAGGAGGGTAGTGGTGCAGAGGAGGAGGAGAGTAGTGGTGCAGAGGAGGAGGAGGATAGTGGTGCAGAGGAAGAGCGTAGTGGTGCAGAGGAGGATGAAGGTAGTGGTGCAGAGGAGGAGGGTAGTGGTGCAGAGGAGGATGAGGGTAGTGGTGCAGAGGAGGAGAGTAGCGGTGCAGAGGAGGATGAGGGAAGTGGTGCAGAGGAGGAGGAGAGTAGTGGTGCAGAGGAGGAGGAGGAGGAGGAGGGTAGTGGTGTTGAGGGGGAGGAGGGCATTGGTGCAGAGGAGGAGGAGGGTAGTGGTGCAGAGGAGGAGGGTAGTGGTGCACAATAGGGGGAGGGTAGTGGTAAAGAGAAGGAGGAGGGTAGTGATGCAGAGGAGGAGAGTAGTGGTGCAGAGGAGGAAGGTAGTGGTGCAGAGTAGGGGGAAAATAGTGGTGCAGAGTAGGAGGAAGGTAGTGGTGCAGAGGAGGAGGAGGATAGTGTTGCAGAGGAAGAGGAGGGTAGTGGTGCAGAGGAGAAGGAGGGTAGTGGTGCAGAGGAGGAGGAGGGTAGTGGTGCAGAGGAGGAGGGTTCTGGTGCAGAGGAAGAGGAGGGTAGTGATGCAGACGAGGAGGGGGGGGGTAGTGGTGCAGAGGAGGAGGAGGGTAGTGGTGCAGAGGAGACTAGTGGTGCAGAGGAGGATGAGAGTAGTGGTGCAGAGGAGGAGGAGGAGGAGGGTAGTGGTGCAGAGCAGGAGGAGGGTAGTGGTGCAGAGGAGGAGGGGCTAGTGGTGCGGAGGAGGAGGAGGATAGTGGTGCAGAGGAGGAGGAGGGTAGTGATGCAGAGGAGGAGGGTAGTAGTGCAGAGGAGGAGGAGGGTAGTGGTGCAGAGCAGGAGGTGGGTAGTGGTGCATAGGAGGAGGGGGCTAGTGGTGCAGAGGAGGAGGAGGGTAGTGATGCAGTGTAGGAGGGTAGTGGTGCAGAGAAGGAGGGTAGTGGTGCAGAGGAAGAGGAGGGTAGTCGTGCAGAGGAGGAGCAGGGTAGAGGTGCAGACTAAGAGGAGGGTAGTGGTGCAGAGGTGGAGGAGGGTAGTGGTGCAGAAGAGGAGGGTAGTGGTGCAGAGGAGGAGGAGGGTAGTGGTGCAGAGGAGGAGGAGGATAGTGGTGCAGAGGAAGAGTGTAGTGGTGCAGAGGAGGATGAGGGTAGTGGTGCAGAGGAGGAGGGTAGTGGTGCAGAGGAGGATGAGGGTAGTGGTGCAGAGGAGGAGGGTAGCGGTGCAGAGGAGGATGAGGGTAGTGGTGCAGAGGAGGAGAGTAGTGGTGCAGAGGAGGAGGAGGAGGAGGAGGGTAGTGGCGCAGAGGGGGAGGAGGGCATTGGTGCAGAAGAGGAGGAGGGTAGTGGTGCAGAGGAGGAGGAGGGTAGTGGTGCACAATAGGGGGAGGGTAGTGGTGAAGAGAAGGAGGAGGGTAGTGATGCAGAGGAGGAGAGTAGTGGTGCAGAGGAGGAGGTTAGTGGTGCAGAGTAGGGGGAGGGTAGTTGTGAAGAGGAGGAGGAGGGTAGTGGTGCAGAGTAGGAGGAAAGTAGTGGTGCAGAGGAGGAGGGGGAAAGTAGTGGCGCAGAGGAGGAGGAGTGTAGTGGTGCAGAGTAGGAGGAGGGTAGTGGTGCAGAGGAGGAGGAGGGTAGTGATGCAGAGGAAGAGGAGGATAGTGGTGCAGAGGAGGAGGAGGGTAGTGGTGCAGAGGAGGAGGAGGGTAGTGGTGCAGAGGAGAAGGGTTCTGGTGCAGAGGAAGAGGAAGGTAGTGATGCAGACGAGGAGGGGGGTAGTGGTGCAGAGGAGGAGGAGGGTAGTGGTGCAGAGGAGGGTTGTGGTGCAGAGGAGGAGGAGGGTAGTGGTGCAGAGGAAGAGGAGGGTAGTGGTGCAGAGGAGGAGGGTAGTGGTGCAGAGGAGGAGGAGGAGGGTAGTTGTGCAGATGGAGGAGGAGGGTAGTGGTGCAGAAAAGGAGGAGGAGGAGGGTAGTAGTGCAGAGGAGGAGGAGGGTAGTTTTGGGGAGGAGGAGGAGGGTAGTGGTGCAGAGTAGTGGGAAAGTAGTGGTGCAGAGGTTCGAGGAGCAAGGTAGTGGAGCAGAGGAAGAGGGTTCTGGTGCAGAGGAAGAGGAAGGTAGTGATGCAGACGAGGAGGGGGGTAGTGGTGCAGAGGAGGAGGAGGGTAGTGGTGCAGAGGAGGGTAGTGGTGCAGAGGAGGAGGAGGGTAGTGGTGCAGAGGAGGGGGAGGGAAGTGGTGCAGAGTAGGAGGAGGGTAGTGGTGCATATGAGAAGGAGAGTAGTGGTGCAGAGGAGGAGGAGGGTAGTGGTGCAGAGGAGGGGGAGGGAAGTGGTGCAGAGTAGGAGGAGGGTAGTGGTGCAGAGGAGGAGGAGGGTAGTGGTGCAGAGGAGGAGGAGGGTAGTGGTGCAGAGGAGGGGGAGGGAAGTGGTGCAGAGTAGGAGGAGGGTAGTGGTGCAGAGGAGGAGGAGGGTAGAGGTGCATATGAGAAGGAGAGTAGTGGTGCAGAGGACGAGGAGGGTAGTGGTGCAGAGGAGGAGGAGAGAAGTTGTGCGCCGGAGGAGGAGGGTAGTGATGCAGAGGAGGAGGGTTGTGGTGCAGAGGAGGAGGAGGTTAGTGGTGCAGAAGAGGAGGAGGGTAGTGGTGCAGAGGAGGAGGAGGGTAGTGATGCAGAGGGTGAGGGTAGTGGCGCAAAGGAGGAGGAGGAGGGTACTGGTGCAGTGGAGGAGGGGTGTGGTGCAGAGGAGTAGGAGGGTAGTGGTGCAGAGGAGGAGGGTAGTGGTGCAGAGGAGGAGGAGGGTAGTGGTGCAGAGGAGGAGGAGGGTAGTGGTGCAAAAGAGGAGGGTAGTGGTGCAGAGGATTAGGAGGGTAGTGGTGCAGAGGAGGAGGGTAGTGGTGCAGAGGAGGAGGAGGGTAGTGGTGCAGAGGAGGAGGAGGGTAGTGGTGCAGAGGAGTATGAGGGTAGTGGTGCAGAGCAGGAGGAGGGTAGTGGTGCAGAGGAGGATGAGGGGTAGTGGTGCAGAGCAGGATTAGGGTAGTGGTGAAGAGGAGGAGCGTAGTGGTGCAGAGGAGGAAGAGGGTAGTGGTGCAAAGGAGGAGGGGCTAGTGGTGCGGAGGAGGAGGAGGATAGTGGTGCAGAGGAGGAGGAGGGTAGTGATGCAGAGGAGGAGGGTAGTGGTGCAGAGGAGGAGGAGGGTAGTGGTGCAGAAGTGGATGAGGGTAGTGGTGCAGAGCAGGAGGAGGGTAGTGGTGCGGAGGAGGAGGAGGGTAGTGGTGCGGAGGAAGATGAGGGTAGTGGTGCAGAGGAGGAGGGCGCTAGTGGTGCGGAGAAGGAGGAGGGTAGTTGTGCAGAGGAGGATGAGGGAAGTGGTGCAGAGGAGGAGGAGGAGGGTAGTGGTGCAGGGGAGGAGGGTAGTGGTGCATCGGAGGATGAGGGTAGTGGTGCAGAGGAGGAGGAGGGTAGTGATGCAGAGGAGGAGGGTAGTGGTGCAGAGGAGGAGGGTAGTGGTGCATCGGAGGATGAGGGTAGTGGTGCAAAGGAGAAGGAGGGTAGTGATGCAGTGGAGGAGGGTAGTGGTGCAGAGGAGGAGGGTAGTGGTTCAGAGGAGGAGGAGGGTAGTGGTGCAGAGGAGGAAGAGGGCAGTGGTGCAGAGGAGGAGTAGGGTAGTGGTGCAGAGGAGGAGGGTAGTGGTGCAGAGGAGGAGGGTAGTGGTGCAGAGGAGGAGGAGGGTAGTGGTGCAGAGGAGGAGGAGGTTAGTGGTGCAGAGGAGGAAGAGGATGGTAGTGGTGCAGAGGGGGAGGAGGGTAGTGGTGCAGAGGAGGAGGGTAGTGGTGCAGAGAAGGATGGTAGTGGTGCAGAGGATGAGGAGGGTAGTGGTGCAGAGGAGGAGGGTAGTGGTGCACAATAGGGGGAGGGTAGTGGTGCAGAGGAGGATGAGGGTAGTGGTGCAGAGGAGGAGGGTAGCGGTGCAGAGGAGGATGCGGGAAGTGGTGCAGAGGAGGAGGAGAGTAGTGGTGCAGAGGAGGAGGAGGAGGAGGAGGGTAGTGGTGCAGAGGGGAAGGAGGGCATTGGTGCAGAGGAGGAGGAGGAGGAGGAGGGTAGTGGCGCAGAGGGGGAGGAGGGCATTGGTGCAGAGGAGGAGGAGGGTAGTGGTGCAGAGGAGGAGGAGGGTAGTGGTGCACAATAGGGGGAGGGTAGTGGTGAAGAGAAGGAGGAGGGTAGTGATGCAGAGGAGAGTAGTGGTGCAGAGGAGGAGGGTAGTGGTGCAGAGTAGGGGGAGGGTAGTTGTGAAGAGGAGGAGGAGGGTAGTGGTGCAGAGTAGGAGGAAAGTAGTGGTGCTGAGGAGGAGGGGGAAAGTAGTGGCGGAGAGGAGGAGTGTAGTGGTGCAGAGTAGGAGGAGGGTAGTGGTGCAGAGGAGGAGGAGGGTAGTGATGCAGAGGAAGAGGAGGGTAGTGGTGCAGAGGAGGAGGAGAGTAGTGGTGCAGAGGAGGAGGAGGAGGAGGAGGGTAGTGGCGCAGAGGGGGAGGAGGGCATTGGTGCAGAGGAGGAGGAGGGTAGTGGTGCAGAGGAGGAGGAGGGTAGTGGTGCACAATAGGGGGAGGGTAGTCGTGAAGAGAAGGAGGAGGGTAGTGATGCAGAGGAGGAGAGTAGTGGTGCAGAGGAGGAGGGTAGTGGTGCAGAGTAGGGGGAGGGTAGTTGTGAAGAGGAGGAGGAGGGTAGTGGTGCAGAGTAGGAGGAAAGTAGTGGTGCAGAGGTGGAGTGGGAAAGTAGTGGCGCAGAGGAGGAGGAGTGTAGTGGTGCAGAGTAGGAGGAGGGTAGTGGTGCAGAGGAGGAGGAGGGTAGTGATGCAGAGGAAGAGGAGGGTAGTGGTGCAGAGGAGGTGGAGGGTAGTGGTGCAGAGGAGGAGGAGGGTAGTGGTGCAGAGGAGGGAAGTGGTGCAGAGGAAGAGGAGGGTAGTGGTGCAGAGGAGGAGGGTAGTGGTGCAGAGGAGGAGGAGGAGGGTAGTGGTGCAGAGGAGGAGGAGGAGGGTAGTGGTGCAGAAAAGGAGGAGGAGGAGGGTAGTAGTGCAGAGGAGGAGGAGGGTAGTTTTGGGGAGGAGGAGGAGGGTAGTGGTGCAGAGTAGTGGGAAAGTAGTGGTGCAGAGGTTCGAGGAGCAAGGTAGTGGAGCAGAGGAAGAGGGAAGTGGTGTAGAGGAGGTTGAGGGTAGTGGTGCAGAGGAGGAGGAGGGTAGTGGTGCAGAGGAGGGGGAGGGAAGTGGTGCAGAGTAGGAGGAGGGTAGTGGTGCAGAGGAGGAGGAGGGTAGTGGTGCAGAGGAGGAGGAGGGCAGTGGTGCAGCGGAGGGGGAGGGAAGTGGTGCAGAGTAGGAGGAGGGTAGTGGTGCAGAGGAGGAGGAGGGTAGAGGTGCAGAGGAGGAGGAGAGAAGTTGTGCGCCGGAGGAGGAGGGTAGTGATGCAGAGGAGGAGGGTTGTGGTGCAGAGGAGGAGGAGGTTAGTGGTGCAGAAGAGGAGGAGGGTAGTGGTGCAGAGGAGGAGGAGGGTAGTGATGCAGAGGGTGAGGGTAGTGGCGCAAAGGAGGAGGAGGAGGGTAGTGGTGCAGAGGAGGAGTAGGGTAGTGGTGCAGAGGAGGAGGGTAGTGGTGCAAAAGAGGAGGGTAGTGGTGCAGAGGAGGAGGAGGTAGTGGTGCAGAGGAGGAGGGTAGTGATGCAGAGGAGGAGGAGGGTAGTGGTGCAGAGGAGGAGGAGGTAGTGGTGCAGAGGAGGAGGGTAGTGATGCAGAGGAGGAGGAGGGTAGTGGTGCAGAGGAGGAGGAGGGTAGTGGTGCAGAGGAGTATGAGGGTAGTGGTGCAGAGCAGGAGGAGGGTAGTGGTGCAGAGGAGGATGAGGAGTAGTGGTGCAGAGCAAGAGGAGGGTAGTGGTGAAGAGGAGGAGGGTCGTGGGTCAGAGGAGGAAGAGGGTAGTGGTGCAAAGGAGGAGGGGCTAGTGGTGCGGAGGAGGAGGAGGATAGTGGTGCAGAGGAGGAGGAGGGTAGTGATGCAGAGGAGGAGGGTAGTGGTGCAGAGGAGGAGGAGGGTAGTGGTGCAGAGGAGGAGGAGGGTAGTGGTGCAGAGGAGTATGAGGGTAGTGGTGCAGAGCAGGAGGAGGGTAGTGGTGCAGAGGAGGATGAGGGGTAGTGGTGCAGAGCAGGATTAGGGTAGTGGTGAAGAGGAGGAGCGTAGTGGTGCAGAGGAGGAAGAGGGTAGTGGTGCAAAGGAGGAGGGGCTAGTGGTGCGGAGGAGGAGGAGGATAGTGGTGCAGAGGAGGAGGAGGGTAGTGATGCAGAGGAGGAGGGTAGTGGTGCAGAGGAGGAGGAGGGTAGTGGTGCAGAAGTGGATGAGGGTAGTGGTGCAGAGCAGGAGGAGGGTAGTGGTGCGGAGGAGGAGGAGGGTAGTGGTGCGGAGGAAGATGAGGGTAGTGGTGCAGAGGAGGAGGGCGCTAGTGGTGCGGAGAAGGAGGAGGGTAGTTGTGCAGAGGAGGATGAGGGAAGTGGTGCAGAGGAGGAGGAGGAGGGTAGTGGTGCAGGGGAGGAGGGTAGTGGTGCATCGGAGGATGAGGGTAGTGGTGCAGAGGAGGAGGAGGGTAGTGATGCAGAGGAGGAGGGTAGTGGTGCAGAGGAGGAGGGTAGTGGTGCATCGGAGGATGAGGGTAGTGGTGCAAAGGAGAAGGAGGGTAGTGATGCAGTGGAGGAGGGTAGTGGTGCAGAGGAGGAGGGTAGTGGTTCAGAGGAGGAGGAGGGTAGTGGTGCAGAGGAGGAAGAGGGCAGTGGTGCAGAGGAGGAGTAGGGTAGTGGTGCAGAGGAGGAGGGTAGTGGTGCAGAGGAGGAGGGTAGTGGTGCAGAGGAGGAGGAGGGTAGTGGTGCAGAGGAGGAGGAGGTTAGTGGTGCAGAGGAGGAAGAGGATGGTAGTGGTGCAGAGGGGGAGGAGGGTAGTGGTGCAGAGGAGGAGGGTAGTGGTGCAGAGAAGGATGGTAGTGGTGCAGAGGATGAGGAGGGTAGTGGTGCAGAGGAGGAGGGTAGTGGTGCACAATAGGGGGAGGGTAGTGGTGCAGAGGAGGATGAGGGTAGTGGTGCAGAGGAGGAGGGTAGCGGTGCAGAGGAGGATGCGGGAAGTGGTGCAGAGGAGGAGGAGAGTAGTGGTGCAGAGGAGGAGGAGGAGGAGGAGGGTAGTGGTGCAGAGGGGAAGGAGGGCATTGGTGCAGAGGAGGAGGAGGAGGAGGAGGGTAGTGGCGCAGAGGGGGAGGAGGGCATTGGTGCAGAGGAGGAGGAGGGTAGTGGTGCAGAGGAGGAGGAGGGTAGTGGTGCACAATAGGGGGAGGGTAGTGGTGAAGAGAAGGAGGAGGGTAGTGATGCAGAGGAGAGTAGTGGTGCAGAGGAGGAGGGTAGTGGTGCAGAGTAGGGGGAGGGTAGTTGTGAAGAGGAGGAGGAGGGTAGTGGTGCAGAGTAGGAGGAAAGTAGTGGTGCTGAGGAGGAGGGGGAAAGTAGTGGCGGAGAGGAGGAGTGTAGTGGTGCAGAGTAGGAGGAGGGTAGTGGTGCAGAGGAGGAGGAGGGTAGTGATGCAGAGGAAGAGGAGGGTAGTGGTGCAGAGGAGGAGGAGAGTAGTGGTGCAGAGGAGGAGGAGGAGGAGGAGGGTAGTGGCGCAGAGGGGGAGGAGGGCATTGGTGCAGAGGAGGAGGAGGGTAGTGGTGCAGAGGAGGAGGAGGGTAGTGGTGCACAATAGGGGGAGGGTAGTCGTGAAGAGAAGGAGGAGGGTAGTGATGCAGAGGAGGAGAGTAGTGGTGCAGAGGAGGAGGGTAGTGGTGCAGAGTAGGGGGAGGGTAGTTGTGAAGAGGAGGAGGAGGGTAGTGGTGCAGAGTAGGAGGAAAGTAGTGGTGCAGAGGTGGAGTGGGAAAGTAGTGGCGCAGAGGAGGAGGAGTGTAGTGGTGCAGAGTAGGAGGAGGGTAGTGGTGCAGAGGAGGAGGAGGGTAGTGATGCAGAGGAAGAGGAGGGTAGTGGTGCAGAGGAGGTGGAGGGTAGTGGTGCAGAGGAGGAGGAGGGTAGTGGTGCAGAGGAGGGAAGTGGTGCAGAGGAAGAGGAGGGTAGTGGTGCAGAGGAGGAGGGTAGTGGTGCAGAGGAGGAGGAGGAGGGTAGTGGTGCAGAGGAGGAGGAGGAGGGTAGTGGTGCAGAAAAGGAGGAGGAGGAGGGTAGTAGTGCAGAGGAGGAGGAGGGTAGTTTTGGGGAGGAGGAGGAGGGTAGTGGTGCAGAGTAGTGGGAAAGTAGTGGTGCAGAGGTTCGAGGAGCAAGGTAGTGGAGCAGAGGAAGAGGGAAGTGGTGTAGAGGAGGTTGAGGGTAGTGGTGCAGAGGAGGAGGAGGGTAGTGGTGCAGAGGAGGGGGAGGGAAGTGGTGCAGAGTAGGAGGAGGGTAGTGGTGCAGAGGAGGAGGAGGGTAGTGGTGCAGAGGAGGAGGAGGGCAGTGGTGCAGCGGAGGGGGAGGGAAGTGGTGCAGAGTAGGAGGAGGGTAGTGGTGCAGAGGAGGAGGAGGGTAGAGGTGCAGAGGAGGAGGAGAGAAGTTGTGCGCCGGAGGAGGAGGGTAGTGATGCAGAGGAGGAGGGTTGTGGTGCAGAGGAGGAGGAGGTTAGTGGTGCAGAAGAGGAGGAGGGTAGTGGTGCAGAGGAGGAGGAGGGTAGTGATGCAGAGGGTGAGGGTAGTGGCGCAAAGGAGGAGGAGGAGGGTAGTGGTGCAGAGGAGGAGTAGGGTAGTGGTGCAGAGGAGGAGGGTAGTGGTGCAAAAGAGGAGGGTAGTGGTGCAGAGGAGGAGGAGGTAGTGGTGCAGAGGAGGAGGGTAGTGATGCAGAGGAGGAGGAGGGTAGTGGTGCAGAGGAGGAGGAGGTAGTGGTGCAGAGGAGGAGGGTAGTGATGCAGAGGAGGAGGAGGGTAGTGGTGCAGAGGAGGAGGAGGGTAGTGGTGCAGAGGAGTATGAGGGTAGTGGTGCAGAGCAGGAGGAGGGTAGTGGTGCAGAGGAGGATGAGGAGTAGTGGTGCAGAGCAAGAGGAGGGTAGTGGTGAAGAGGAGGAGGGTCGTGGGTCAGAGGAGGAAGAGGGTAGTGGTGCAAAGGAGGAGGGGCTAGTGGTGCGGAGGAGGAGGAGGATAGTGGTGCAGAGGAGGAGGAGGGTAGTGATGCAGAGGAGGAGGGTAGTGGTGCAGAGCAGGAGGTGGGTAGTGGTGCAGAGGAGGAGGGTAGTGGTGCAGAGGAGGATGAGGGTAGTGGTGCGGAGGAGGAGGAGGATAGTGGTGCAGAGGAGGAGGAGGGTAGTGATGCAGAGGAGGAGGGTAGTGGTACAGAGCAGGAGGTGGGTAGTGGTGCAGAGGAGGAGGGTAGTGGTGCAAAGGAGGATGAGGGAAGTGGTGCAGAGGGGGAGGAGGGTAGTGGTGCAGGGGAGAAGGGTAGTGGTGCAAAGGAGGAGGGTAGTGGTGCAGAGGAGGATGAGGGTAGTGGTGCATCGGAGGAGGAGGGTAGTGATGCAGTGGAGGATGGTAGTGGTGCAGAGAAGGAGGGTAGTGGTGCAGAGGAAGAGGAGGGTAGTCGTGCAGAGGAGGAGCAGGGTAGAGGTGCAGACTAAGAGGAGGGTAGTGGTGCAGAGGTGGATGAGGGTAGTGGTGCAGAAGAGGAGGGTAGTGGTGCAGAGGAGGAGGAGGGTAGTGGTGCAGAGGAGGAGGAGGATAGTTGTGCAGAGGAAGAGTGTAGTGGTGCAGAGGAGGATGAGGGTAGTGGTGCAGAGGAGGAGGGTAGTGGTGCAGAGGAGTATGAGGGTAGTGGTGCAGAGGAGGAGGGTAGCGGTGCAAAGGAGGATGAGGGTAGTGGTGCAGAGGAGGAGGAGAGTAGTGGTGCAGAGGAGGAGGAGGAGGAGGAGGGTAGTGGCGCAGAGGGGAAGGAGGGCATTGGTGCAGAGGAGGAGGAGGGTAGTGGTGCAGAGGAGGAGGAGGGTAGTGGTGCACAATAGCGGGAGGGTAGTGGTGAAGAGAAGGAGGAGGGTAGTGGTGCAGAGAAGGAGGAAAGTAGTGGTGCAGAGGAGGAGGGGGAAAGTAGTGGCGCAGAGGAGGAGGAGTGTAGTGGTGCAGAGTAGGAGGAGGGTAGTGGTGCAGAGGAGGAGGAGGGTAGTGATGCAGAGGAAGAGGAGGGTAGTATCGCAGAGGAGGAGGAGGGGAGTAGTGCAGAGGAGGAGGAGGGTAGTGGTGCAGAGGAGAAGGGTTCTGGTGCAGAGGAAGAGGAAGGTAGTGGTGCAGACGAGGAGGGGGGGTAGTGAAGCAGAGGAGGAGGAGGGTAGTGGTGCAGAGGAGGGTTGTGGTGCAGAGGAGGAGGAGGGTAGTGGTGCAGAGGAGGGTAGTTGTGCAGAGGAAGAGGAGGGTAGTGGTGCAGAGGAGGAGGGTAGTGGTGCAGAGGAGGAGGAGGAGGGTAGTAATGCAGAGGAGGAGGAGGGTAGTGGTGCGGAGGAGGAGGAGGGTAGTGGTGCGGAGGAAGATGAGGGTAGTGGTGCAGAGGAGGAGGAGGCAAGTGGTGCACAGGAGGAGGAGGAGGGTAGTGGTCAGAGCAGGAGGTGGGTAGTGGTGCATAGGAGGAGGGCGCTAGTGGTGCGGAGGGGGAGGAGGGTAGTGGTGCAAAGGAGGATGAGGGAAGTGGTGCAGAGGAGGAGGAGGGTAGTGGTGCAGGGGAGAAGGGTAGTGGTGCATCGGAGGATGAGGGTAGTGGTGCAGAGGAGGACGAGGGTAGTGATGCAGAGGAGGAGGGTAGTGGTGCAGAGGAGGAGGAGGGTAGTGGTGCAGAGGAGGATGAGGGTAGTGGTGCAGAGGAGGAGGGTAGTGGTGCAGAGGAGGATGAGGGTAGTGGTGTAGAGGAGGAGGGTAGCGGTGCAAAGGAGGATGAGGGTAGTGGTGCAGAGGAGGAGGAGAGTAGTGGTGCAGAGGAGGAGGAGAAGGAGGAGGGTAGTGGCGCAGAGGGGAAGGAGGGCATTGGTGCAGAGGAGGAGGAGGGTAGTGGTGCAGAGGAGGAGGAGGGTAGTGGTGCACAATAGGGGGAGGGTAGTGGTGAAGAGAAGGAGGAGGGTAGTGGTGCAGAGTAGGAGGAGTGTAGTGGTGCAGAGTAGGGGGAGGGTAGTGGTGCAGAGGAGGAGGAGGGTAGTGATGCAGAGGAAGAGGAGGGTAGTGGTGCAGAGGAGGAGGAGGGTAGTGGTGCAGAGGAGGAGGAGGGTAGTGGTGCAGAGGAGAAGGGTTCTGGTGCAGAGGAAGAGGAAGGTAGTGGTGCAGACGAGGAGGGGGGGTAGTGGTGCAGAGGAGGAGGAGGGTAGTGGTGCAGAGTAGGGTTGTGGTGCAGAGGAGGAGGAGGGTAGTGGTGCAGAGGAGGGTAGTGGTGCAGAGGAAGAGGAGGGTAGTGGTGCAGAGGAGGAGGGTAGTGGTGCAGAGGAGGAGGAGGAGGGTAGTAATGCAGAGGCGGAGGAGGGTAGTGGTGCGGAGGAGGAGGAGGAGGGTAGTGGTGCAGAAAAGGAGGAGGAGGAGGGTAGTAGTGCAGAGAAGGAGGAGGGTAGTAGTGCAGAGAAGGAGGAGGGTAGTTTTGGGGAAGAGGAGGAGGGTAGTGGTGCAGAGTAGTGGGAAAGTAGTGCTGCAGAGGTTCGAGGAGCAAGGTAGTGGAGCAGAGGAAGAGGGAAGTGGTGTAGAGGAGGTTGAGGATAGTGGTGCAGAGGAGGATGAGGGAAGTGGTGCAGAGGAGGAGGAGGGTAGTGGTGCAGGGGAGAAGGGTAGTGGTGCATCGGAGGATGAGGGTAGTGGTGCAGAGGAGGAGGAGGGTAGTGATGCAGAGGAGGAGGGTAGTGGTGCAGAGAAGGAGGGTAGTGGTGCAGAGGAAGAGGAGGGTAGTCGTGCAGAGGAGGAGCAGGGTAGAGGTGCAGACTAAGAGGAGGGTAGTGGTGCAGAGGTGGAGGAGGGTAGTGGTGCAGAAGAGGAGGGTAGTGGTGCAAAGGAGGAGGAGGGTAGTGGTGCAGAGGAGGATGAGGGAAGTGGTGCAGAGGAGGAGGGTAGCGGTGCAAAGGAGGATGAGGGTAGTGGTGCAGAGGAGGAGGAGAGTAGTGGTGCAGAGGAGGAGGAGGAGGAGGAGGAGGGTAGTGGCGCAGAGGGGAAGGAGGGCATTGGTGCAGAGGAGGAGGAGGGTAGTGGTGCAGAGGAGGAGGAGGGTAGTGGTGCACAATAGGGGGAGGGTAGTGGTGAAGAGAAGGAGGAGGGTAGTGGTGCAGAGTAGGAGGAGTGTAGTGGTGCAGAGTAGGAGGAGGGTAGTGGTGCAGAGGAGGAGGAGGATAGTGATGCAGAGGAAGAGGAGGGCAGTGGTGCAGAGGAGGAGGAGGGTAGTGGTGCAGAGGAGGAGGAGGGTAGTGGTGCAGAGGAGAAGGGTTCTGGTGCAGAGGAAGAGGAAGGTAGTGGTGCAGACGAGGAGGGGGGGTAGATGTGCAGAGGAGGAGGAGGGTAGTGGTGCAGAGGAGGGTTGTGGTGCAGAGGAGGAGGAGGGTAGTGGTGCAGAAGAGGGTAGTGGTGCAGAGGAAGAGGAGGGTAGTGGTGCAGAGGAGGAGGGTAGTGGTGCAGAGGAGGAGGAGGGTAGTGGTGCGGAGGAGGAGGAGGAGGGTAGTGGTGCGGAGGAGGAGGAGGAGGGTAGTGGTGCAGAGGAGGAGGAGAGAAGTTGTGCGCCGGAGGAGGAGGGTAGTGATGCAGAGGAGGAGGGTTGTGATGCAGAGGAGGAGGAGGTTAGTGGTGCAGAAGAGGAGGAGGGTAGTGGTGCAGAGGAGGAGGAGGGTAGTGATGCAGAGGGTGAGGGTAGTGGCGCAAAGGAGGAGGAGGAGGGTACTGGTGCAGAGGAGGAGGGGTGTGGTGCAGAGGAGTAGGAGGGTATTGGTGCAGAGGAAGAGGAGGGTAGTGGTGCAGAGGAGGAGGAGGGTAGTGGTGCAGAGGAGGAGGAGGGTAGTGGTGCAGAGGAGGAGGGTAGTGGTTCAGAGGAGGAGGAGGGTAGTGGTGCAGAGGAGGAGGGTAGTGGTGCAGAGGAGGATGAGGGTAGTGGTGCAGAGGAGGAGGAGGGTAGTGGTGCAGAGGAGTATGAGGGTAGTGGTGCAGAGCAGGAGGAGGGTAGTGGTGCAGAGGAGGATGAGGGGTAGTGGTGCAGAGCAGGAGGAGGGTAGTGGTGAAGACGAGGAGGGTAGTGGTGCAAAGGAGAAGGAGGGTAGGGGTGCGGAGGAGGAGGAGGAAGAGGGTAGTGGTGCAAAGGAGGAGGGGCTAGTGGTGCGGAGGAGGAGGAGGAAGAGGGTAGTGGTACAAAGGAGGAGGGGCTAGTGGTGCGGAGGAGGAGGAGGATAGTGGTGCAGATGAGGAAGAGGGTAGTGGTGCAGAGGAGGATGAGGAAAGTGGTGCAGAGGAGGAGGAGGAGGGTAGTGGTGCAGGGGAGGAGGGTAGTGGTGCATCGGAGGATGAGGGTAGTGGTGCAGAGGAGGAGGAGGGTAGTGATGCAGAGGAGGAGGGTAGTGGTGCAGAGGAGGAGGGTAGTGGTGCATCGGAGGATGAGGGTAGTGGTGCAAAGGAGAAGGAGGGTAGTGATGCAGTGGAGGAGGGTAGTGGTGCAGAGGAGGAGGGTAGTAGTTCAGAGGAGGAGGAGGGTAGTGGTGCAGAGGAGGAAGAGGGCAGTGGTGCAGAGGAGGAGGAGGGTAGTGGTGCAGAGGAGGAGGGTAGTGGTGCAGAGGAGGAGGAGGGTAGTGGTGCAGAGGAGGAGGAGGGTAGTGGTGCAGAGGAGGAGGGTAGTGGTGCAGAGGAGGAGGAGGGGAGTGGTGCAGAGGAGGAGGAGGGTAGTGGTGCAGAGGAGGAGGGTAGTGGTGCAGAGTAGGAGGAGGGTAGTGGTCCAGAGGAGGAGGTGGGTAGTTGTGCAGAGGAGGAGGAGGGTAGTGGTGCAAAGGATGAGCAGGGTAGTCGTGCAGAGGAGGAAGGTAGTGGTGCAGAGGAGGAGGAGGGTAGTGGTGCAGAGGAGGAGGAGGGTAGTGGTGCAGAGGAGGAAGAGGATGGTAGTGGTGCAGAGGGGGAGGAGGGTAGTGATGCAGAGGAGGAGGGTAGTGGTGCAGAGGAGGAGGGGCTAGTGGTGCGGAGGAGGAGGAGGATAGTGGTGCAGAGGAGGAGGAGGGTAGTGATGCAGAGGAGGAGGGTAGTGGTGCAGAGGAGGATGAGGGTAGTGGTGAAGAGCGGGAGGAGGGTAGTGGTGCAGAGGAGGAGGAGGAGTGTAGTGGTGCGGAGGAAGATGAGGTTAGTGGTGCAGAGGAGGAGGAGGCAAGTGGTGCAGAGGAAGATGAGGGTAGTGGTGCAGAGGAGGAGGAGGAGGGTAGTGGTGCAGAGCAGGAGGTGGGTGGTGGTGCAGAGGAGGAGGGGGCCAGTGGTGCGGAGGAGGACGAGGGTAGTGGTGCAGAGGAGGATGAGAGAAGTGGTGCAGAGGAGGAGGAGGAGGGTAGTGGTGCATGGGAGGAGGGTAGTGGTGCATCGGAGGATGAGGGTAGTGGTGCAGAGGAGGTGGAGGGTAGTGATGCAGAGGAGGAGGGTAGTGGTGCAGAGGAGGAGGGTAGATGTGCATCGGAGGATGAGGGTAGTGGTGCAGAGGAGGAGGGTAGTGGTGCAGAGGAAGAGGAGGGTAGTGGTGCAGAGGAGGAGAAGGGTAGAGGTGCAGAGGAAGAGGAGGGTAGTGGTGCAGAGGTGGAGGAGGGTAGTGGTGCAGAAGAGGAGGGTAGTGGTGCAGAGGAGGAGGAGGGTAGTAGTGCAGAGGAGGAGGAGGATAGTGGTGCAGAGGAAGAGCGTAGTGGTGCAGAGGAGGATGAGGGTAGTGGTGCAGAAGAGGAGGATAGTGGTGCAGAGGAGGAGGAGGGTAGTGGTGCAGAGGAGGAGGGTAGTGGTGCAGAGGAGGAGGAGGGTAGTGGTCCAGAGGAGGAGGAGGGTAGTTGTGCAGAGGAGGAGGAGGGTAGTGGTGCAGAGGATGAGCAGGGTAGTGGTGCAGAGGAGGAGGGTAGTGGTGCAGAGGAGGAGGAGGGTAGTGGTGCAGAGGAGGAGGAGGGTAGTGGTGCAGAGGAGGAAGAGGATGGTAGTGGTGCAGAGCGGGAGGAGGGTAGTGATGCAGAGGAGGAGGGTAGTGGTGCAGAGGAGGAAGAGGGTAGTGGTGCGGAGGAGGAGGAGGGTAGTGGTGCAGAGGAGGAGGAGGGTAGTGGTGCAGAGGAGGAGGGTAGTGGTGCAGAGGAGGAGGGTAGTGGTGCAGAGGAGGAGGAGGGTAGTGGTGCAGAGGAGGAGGAGGGTAGTGGTGCGGAGGAGGAAGAGGGTAGTGGTGCAGAGGAGGAGGAGACTAGTGGTGCAGAGGAGGATGAGGATAGTGGTGCAGAGGAGGAGGAGGGTAGTGATGCAGAGGAGGATGAGGGTAGTGGTGCAGAGCAGGAGGAGTGTAGTGGTGCAGAGGAGGATAAGGGTAGTGGTGCAGAGCAGGAGGAGGGTAGTGGTGCGGAGGAGGAGGGTAGTAATGCGGAGGAGGAGGAGGGTAGTGGTGCGGAGGAGGATGAGGGTAGTGGTGCAGAGGAGGAGGAGGCTAGTGGTGCATAGGAGGAGGATGAGGGTAGTGGTGCAGAGGAGGAGGAGGAGGGTAGTGGTGCAGAGCAGGAGGAGGGTAGTGGTGCAGAGGAGGAGGGGCTAGTGGTGCGGAGGAGGAGGAGGATAGTGGTGCAGAGGAGGAGGAGGGAAGTGATGCAGAGGAGGAGGGTAGTGGTGCAGAGGAGGAGGAGGGTAGTGGTGCAGAGGAGGATGAGGGTAGTGGTGCAGAGCAGGAGGAGGGTAGTGGTGCGGAGGAGGAGGAGGGTAGTGGTGAGGAGGAAGATGAGGGTAGTGGTGCAGAGGAGGAGGAGGCAAGTGGTGCAGAGGAGGATGAGGGTAGTGGTGCAGAGGAGGAGGAGGAAGGTAGTGGTGCAGAGCAGGAGGAGGGTAGTGATGCAGAGGAGGAGGGTAGTGGTGCAGAGGAGGAGGGTAGTGGAGCATAAGAGGATGAGGGTAGTGGTGCAGAGGAGGAGGAGGGTAGTGATGCAGTGGAGGAGGGTAGTGGTGCAGAGGAGGAGGGTAGTGGTGCAGAGGAAGAGGAGGGTAGTGGTGCAGAGGAGGAGCAGGGTAGAGGTGCAGAGGAAGAGGAGGGTAGTGGTTCAGAGGTGGAGGAGGGTAGTGGTGCAGAAGAGGAGGGTAGTGGTGCAGAGGAGGAGGAGGGTAGTGGTGCAGAGGAGGAGGAGAATAGTGGTGCAGAGGAAGAGCATAGTGGTGCAGAGGAGGATGAGGGATGTGGTGCAAAGGAGGAGGGTAGTGGTGCAGAGGAGGATGAGGGTAGTGGTGCAGAGGAGGAGGGTAGCGGTGCAGAGGAGGATGAGGGAAGTGGTGCATAGGAGGAGGAGAGTAGTGGTGCAGAGGAGGAGGAGGAGAAGGGTAGTGGTGCAGAGGGGGAGGAGGGCATTGGTGCTGAGGAGGAGGAGGGTAGTGGTGCAGAGGAGGAGGGTAGCGGTGCACAATAGGGGGAGGGTAGTGGTGAAGAAAAGGAGGAGGGTAGTGATTCAGAGGAGGAGAGTAGTGGTGCAGAGGAGGAAGGTAGTGGTGCAGAGTAGGGGGAAAGTAGTGGTGCAGAGGAGGAGGGGAGGGTAGTGGCGCAGAGAAGGAGGATTGTAGTGGTGCAGAGTAGGAGGAAGGTAGTGGTGCAGAGGAGGAGGAGGGTAGTGTTGCAGAGGAAGAGGAGGGTAGTGGTGCAGAGGAGGAGGAGGGTAGTGGTGCAGAGGAGGAGGAGGGTAGTGGTGCAGAGGAGGAGGGTTCTGGTGCAGAGGAAGAGGAGGGTAGTGATGCAGACGAGGAGGGGGGGTAGTGGTACAGAGGAGGAGGAGGGTAGTGGTGCAGAGGAGGAGGAGGAAGGTAGTGGTGCAGAGCAGGAGGTGGGTGGTGGTGCAGAGGAGGAGGAGGGTAGTGGTCCAGAGGAGGAGGAGGGTAGTTGTGCAGAGGAGGAGGAGGGTAGTGGTGCAGAGGATGAGCAGGGTAGTGGTGCAGAGGAGGAGGGTAGTGGTGCAGAGGAGGAGGAGGGTAGTGGTGCAGAGGAGGAGGAGGGTAGTGGTGCAGAGGAGGAAGAGGATGGTAGTGGTGCAGAGGGGGAGGAGGGTAGTGATGCAGAGGAGGAGGGTAGTGGTGCAGAGGAGGAGGAGGGTAGTGGTGCAGTGGAGGAGGGTAGTGGTGCAGAGGAGGAGGGTAGTGGTGCAGAGGAGGAGGAGGGTAGTGTTGCAGAGGAGGAGGAGGGTAGTGGTGCGGAGGAGGAAGAGGGTAGTGGTGCAGAGGAGGAGGAGACTAGTGGTGCAGAGGAGGATGAGGATAGTGGTGCAGAGGAGGAGGAGGGTAGTGATGCAGAGGAGGATGAGGGTAGTGGTGCAGAGCAGGAGGAGGGTAGTGGTGCAGAGGAGGATAAGGGTAGTGGTGCAGAGCAGGAGGAGGGTAGTGGTGCGGAGGAGGAGGGTAGTAATGTGGAGGAGGAGGAGGGTAGTGGTGCGGAGGAGGATGAGGGTAGTGGTGCAGAGGAGGAGGAGGCTAGTGGTGCATAGGAGGAGGATGAGGGTAGTGATGCAGAGGAGGAGGAGGAGGGTAGTGGTGCAGAGCAGGAGGAGTGTAGTGGTGCAGAGGAGGAGGGGCTAGTGGTGCGGAGGAGGAGGATAGTGGTGCAGAGGAGGAGGAGGGAAGTGATGCAGAGGAGGAGGGTAGTGGTGCAGAGGAGGAGGAGGGTAGTGGTGCAGAGGAGGATGAGGGTAGTGGTGAAGAGCAGGAGGAGGGTAGTGGTGCGGAGGAGGACGAGGGTAGTGCTGAGGAGGAAGATGAGGGTAGTGGTGCAGAGGAGGAGGAGGCAAGTGGTGCAGAGGAGGATGAGGGTAGTGGTGCAGAGGAGGAGGAGGAGGGTAGTGGTGCAGAGCAGGAGGTGGGTGGTGGTGCAGAGGAGGAGGGGGCCAGTGGTGCAGAGGAGGAGGAGGGTAGTGGTGCAGAGGAGGATGAGGGAAGTGGTGCAGAGGAGGAGGAGGAGGGTAGTGGTGCAAGGGAGGAGGGTAGTGGTGCATCGGAGGATGAGGGTAGTGGTGCAGAGGAGGAGGAGGGTAGTGATGCAGAGGAGGAGGGTAGTGGTGCAGAGGAGGAGGGTAGTGGTGCATCGGAGGATGAGGGTAGTGGTGCAGAGGAGGAGGAGGGTAGTGATGCAGTGGAGGAGGGTAGTGGTGCAGAGGAGGAGGGTAGTGGTGCAGAGGAAGAGGAGGGTAGTGGTGCAGAGGAGGATGAGGGTAGTGGTGAAGAGCAGGAGGAGGGTAGTGGTGCGGAGGAGGACGAGGGTAGTGCTGAGGAGGAAGATGAGGGTAGTGGTGCAGAGGAGGAGGAGGCAAGTGGTGCAGAGGAGGATGAGGGTAGTGGTGCAGAGGAGGAGGGTTCTGGTGCAGAGGAAGAGGAGGGTAGTGATGCAGACGAGGAGGGGGGGTAGTGGTACAGAGGAGGAGGAGGGTAGTGGTGCAGAGGAGGAGGAGGAAGGTAGTGGTGCAGAGCAGGAGGTGGGTGGTGGTGCAGAGGAGGAGGAGGGTAGTGGTCCAGAGGAGGAGGAGGGTAGTTGTGCAGAGGAGGAGGAGGGTAGTGGTGCAGAGGATGAGCAGGGTAGTGGTGCAGAGGAGGAGGGTAGTGGTGCAGAGGAGGAGGAGGGTAGTGGTGCAGAGGAGGAGGAGGGTAGTGGTGCAGAGGAGGAAGAGGATGGTAGTGGTGCAGAGGGGGAGGAGGGTAGTGATGCAGAGGAGGAGGGTAGTGGTGCAGAGGAGGAGGAGGGTAGTGGTGCAGTGGAGGAGGGTAGTGGTGCAGAGGAGGAGGGTAGTGGTGCAGAGGAGGAGGAGGGTAGTGTTGCAGAGGAGGAGGAGGGTAGTGGTGCGGAGGAGGAAGAGGGTAGTGGTGCAGAGGAGGAGGAGACTAGTGGTGCAGAGGAGGATGAGGATAGTGGTGCAGAGGAGGAGGAGGGTAGTGATGCAGAGGAGGATGAGGGTAGTGGTGCAGAGCAGGAGGAGGGTAGTGGTGCAGAGGAGGATAAGGGTAGTGGTGCAGAGCAGGAGGAGGGTAGTGGTGCGGAGGAGGAGGGTAGTAATGTGGAGGAGGAGGAGGGTAGTGGTGCGGAGGAGGATGAGGGTAGTGGTGCAGAGGAGGAGGAGGCTAGTGGTGCATAGGAGGAGGATGAGGGTAGTGATGCAGAGGAGGAGGAGGAGGGTAGTGGTGCAGAGCAGGAGGAGTGTAGTGGTGCAGAGGAGGAGGGGCTAGTGGTGCGGAGGAGGAGGATAGTGGTGCAGAGGAGGAGGAGGGAAGTGATGCAGAGGAGGAGGGTAGTGGTGCAGAGGAGGAGGAGGGTAGTGGTGCAGAGGAGGATGAGGGTAGTGGTGAAGAGCAGGAGGAGGGTAGTGGTGCGGAGGAGGACGAGGGTAGTGCTGAGGAGGAAGATGAGGGTAGTGGTGCAGAGGAGGAGGAGGCAAGTGGTGCAGAGGAGGATGAGGGTAGTGGTGCAGAGGAGGAGGAGGAGGGTAGTGGTGCAGAGCAGGAGGTGGGTGGTGGTGCAGAGGAGGAGGGGGCCAGTGGTGCAGAGGAGGAGGAGGGTAGTGGTGCAGAGGAGGATGAGGGAAGTGGTGCAGAGGAGGAGGAGGAGGGTAGTGGTGCAAGGGAGGAGGGTAGTGGTGCATCGGAGGATGAGGGTAGTGGTGCAGAGGAGGAGGAGGGTAGTGATGCAGAGGAGGAGGGTAGTGGTGCAGAGGAGGAGGGTAGTGGTGCATCGGAGGATGAGGGTAGTGGTGCAGAGGAGGAGGAGGGTAGTGATGCAGTGGAGGAGGGTAGTGGTGCAGAGGAGGAGGGTAGTGGTGCAGAGGAAGAGGAGGGTAGTGGTGCAGAGGAGGAGCAGGGTAGAGGTGCAGAGGAAGAGGAGGGTAGTGGTGCAGAGGTGGAGGAGGGTAGTGGTGCAGAAGAGGAGGGTAGTGGTGCAGAGGAGGAGGAGGGTAGTGGTGCAGAGGAGGAGGAGGATAGTGGTGCAGAGGAAGAGCGTAGTGGTGCAGAGGAGGATGAGGGTAGTGGTGCAAAGGAGGAGGGTAGTGGTGCAGAGGAGGATGAGGGTAGTGGTGCAGAAGAGGAGGGTAGTGGTGCAGAGGAGGATGAGGGAAGTGGTGCATAGGAGGAGGAGAGTAGTGGTTCAGAGGAGGAGGAGGAGGAGAAGGGTAGTGGTGCAGAGGGGGAGGAAAGCATTGGTGCAGAGGAGGAGGAGGGTAGTGGTGCAGAGGAGGAGGGTAGTGGTGCAGAGGGGGAGGGTAGTGGTGAAGAGAAGGAGGAGGGTAGTGATGCAGAGGAGGAAGGTAGTGGTGCAGAGTAGGGGGAAAGTAGTGGTGCAGAGGAGGAGGGGGAGGGTAGTGGCGCAGAGAAGGAGGGTTCTGGTGCAGAGGAAGAGGAGGGTAGTGATGCAGACGAGGAGGGGGGGTAGTGGTGCAGAGGAGGAGGAGGGTAGTGGTGCAGAGGAGGCTAGTGGTGCAGAGGAGGATGAGGGTAGTGGTGCAGAGGAGGAGGAGGGTAGTGGTGCAGAGCAGGAGGAGGGTAGTGGTGCAGAGGAGGAGGGGCTAGTGGTGCGGAGGAGGAGGAGGATAGTGGTGCAGAGGAGGAGGAGGGTAGTTATGCAGAGGAGGAGGGTAGTAGTGCAGAGGAGGAGGAGGGTAGTGGTGCAGAGGAAGAAGAGTGTAGTCGTGCAGAGGAGGAGCAGGGTAGAGGTGCAGACTAAGAGGAGGGTAGTGGTGCAGAGGTGGAGGAGGGTAGTGGTGCAGAAGAGGAGGGTAGTGGTGCAGAGGAGGAGGAGGGTAGTGGTGCAGAGGAGGAGGAGGATAGTGGTGCAGAGGAAGATTGTAGTGGTGCAGAGGAGGATGAGGGTAGTGGTGCAGAGGAGGAGGGTAGTGGTGCAGAGGAGGATGAGGGTAGTGGTGCAGAGGAGGATGGTAGCGGTGCAGAGGAGGATGAGGGTAGTGGTGCAGAGGAGGAGGAGAGTAGTGGTGCAGAGGAGGAGGAGGAGGAGGAGGGTAGTGGCGCAGAGGGGGAGGAGGGCATTGGTGCAGAGGAGGAGGAGGGTAGTGGTGCAGAGGAGGAGGAGGGTAGTGGTGCACAATAGGGGGAGGGTAGTGGTGAAGAGAAGGAGGAGGGTAGTGATGCATAGGAGGAGAGTAGTGGTCCAGAGGAGGAGGGTAGTGGTGCAGAGTAGGGGGAGGGTAGTGGTGAAGAGGAGTGGTGAAGAGGAGGAGGAGGGTAGTGGTGCAGAGTAGGAGGAAAGTAGTGGTGCAGAGGAGGAGGGGGAAAGTAGTGGCGCAGAGAAGGAGTGTAGTGGTGCAGAGTAGGAGGAGGGTAGTGATGCAGAGGAAGAGAAGGGTAGTGGTGCAGAGGAGGAGGAGGATAGTGGTGCAGAGGAGGAGGAGGGTAGTGGTGCAGAGGAGAAGGGTTCTGGTGCAGAGGAAGAGGAAGGTAGTCATGCAGACGAGGAGGGGGGGGTAGTGGTGCAGAGGAGAAGGAGGGTAGTGGTGCAGAGGAGGGTTGTGGTGCAGAGGAGGGTAGTGGTGCAGAGGAAGAGGAGGGTAGTGGTGCAGAGGAGGAGGGTAGTGGTGCAGAGGAGGAGGAGGAGGGTAGTAATGGAGAGGAGGAGGAGGGTAGTGGTGCGGAGGAGGAGGAGGAGGGTAGTGGTGCAGAAAAGGAGGAGGAGGAGGGTAGTAGTGCAGAGGAGGAGGAGGGTAGTTTTGGGGAGGAGGAGGAGGGTAGTGGTGCAGAGTAGTGGGAAAGTAGTGGTGCAGAGTAGTGGGAAAGTAGTGGTGCAGAGGTTCGAGGAGCAAGGTAGTGGAGCAGAGGAAGAGGGAAGTGGTGTAGAGGAGGTTGAGGGTAGTGGTGCAGAGGAGGAGGAGGAGGGTAGTGGTGCAGAGGAGGGGGAGGGAAGTGGTGCAGAGTAGGAGGGTAGTGGTGCAGAGGAGGAGGAGGGTAGTGGTGCAGAGGAGGAGGAGGGTAGTGGTGCAGAGGAGGAGGAGGGTAGTGGTGCAGAGGAGGAGGAGGGTAGTGGTGCAGAGGAGGAGGAGGGTAGTGGTGCAGAGGAGGAGGAGGGTAGTGGTGCATATGAGAAGGAGAGTAGTGGTGCAGAGGACGAGGAGGGTAGTGGTGCAGAGGAGGAGGAGAGAAGTTGTGCGCCGGAGGAGGAGGGTAGTGATGCAGAGGAGGAGGGTTGTGGTGCAGAGGAGGAGGAGGTTAGTGGTGCAGAAGAGGAGGAGGGTAGTGGTGCAGAGGAGGAGGAGGAGGGTAGTGGTGCAGAGGAGGAGGAGGGTAGTGATGCAGAGGGTGAGGGTAGTGGCGCAAAGGAGGAGGAGGGTACTGGTGCAGAGGAGGAGGGGTGTGGTGCAGAGGAGGAGGAGGGTAGTGGTGCAGAGGAGGAGGAGGGTAGTGGTGCAGAGGAGGAGGAGGGTAGTGGTGCAGAGGAGGAGGAGGGTAGTGGTGCAGAGGAGGAGGGTAGTGGTGCAGAGGAGGAGGAGGGTAGTGGTGCAGAGGAGGAGGGTAGTGGTGCAGAGGAGGAGGAGGGTAGTGGTGCAGAGGAGGAGGAGGGTAGTGGTGCAGAGGAGTATGAGGGTAGTGGTGCAGAGCAGGAGGAGGGTAGTGGTGCAGAGGAGGATGAGGGGTAGTGGTGCAGAGGAGGAAGAGGGTAGTGGTGCAAAGGAGGAGGAGGGTAGTGGTGCAGAGGAGGAGGGTAGTGGTTCAGAGGAGGAGGAGGGTAGTGGTGCAGAGGAGGAGGAGGGTAGTTGTGCAGGGGAGGAGGAGGGTAGTGGTGCAGAGGAGTATGAGGGTAGTGGTGCAGAGCAGGAGGAAGGTAGTGGTGCAGAGGAGTATTAGGGTAGTGGTGCAGAGGAGGAGGGTAGTGGTGCAGAGGAGGATGAGGGTAGTGGTGCAGAGGAGGATGAGGGGTAGTGGTGCAGAGCAGGAAGAGGGTAGTGGTGCAGAGGAGGAGTGTGGGAACCGACCTGTGAGATTTATATTTATTTAATTTATATGAATTTATATTTACGTTAATTTATATACTTCGATAGCAATTTGTATAATGATAAGTGGACTGTATTTCTGCAATAATTTCATAATCTCACAAATCGATCCTCTACACATTAGGGGGGTTTATTAAATTTATATATATGCAGCCAATCTAACTACAGTATTAGACTACATACATTGAAGAGGTTCCTTATCTTATAGTACAGCAGGCCTTAAGTCCACCAGGTATAACCAGGATGTAGACACCACATTTTCCCTCTTTGAGGTAGCTTCCATCACCCTGGTAACTGATGCACAAAGGCTTCCTTGTCTTGACCTGTCAAAAGGGCGCTAGCTATAAAGCCAGAATCCTATATATAACAGGTATATCAGAGAAACACTGTACATGGAACAATATAGACCTGGCTTAATTACCTTTAGTTTGAGGCTATCTCGTGCTCTAACCGACTAACCCTACCCAATGACATTAATGGCCTCTAATGATAGATAATGGGTTTCGGAAAGAACACTTAACTTGATTTGATGACAGCGTGTTGGAGATGGTACACCTTTGGTTTCCATAACACTACGTCCAAGTAAAATTAACAGGAGCTGAATTTGCTCCCGTGAGCCTCTGGTCTAGTCTCAACAATGGCTGCCCCTCCTTCCTCACTGACGCCTGGCCTACATTGTCCACATGTCAATAAGTGATAGAAGGGTCACATTTACTCTACTTTAATATTGATGATTAAGTTAATTTATATGAGATGTTTTATGATGGTAAAGTCCAAAGACTAATGTATTTAAGAATAATTCCCACCATAATAGGTGGTGAATATAATAGTATGTGGTGATAATATCCCGTTTTCTTTAGACGGTAATTCCACTACAAGTTACGTTTTCTATGGGTTAACTTGTTTATACAATACAGCTATTATCTGTATGATTATTAAATGGTGTCGGATTTTCCGACATAATTCCCCAGGGGGCTGCTCACGGGTCGAAGTCCTAATTAGAACAGACGAACACCGATACTCCTCCTTCGAATTATTTGATTAATTTGATGTTAGTAGTTAGTAATCACACATTTGTGCGTCTGTTCGTACAGGACGGATGTCCCGTACTAAAGTTGCAGGGGTTAGAAGTCTAATGCGATTTCATTTCCCTGTCAACTCTTGAAAGGCTAATATTCAAGCCTAATTACATATTATTTAACCCAGACGACTGAATGTGATCAAGTACTACAGTCAAGTATGATTCAGGGACTGCAGTGAGATCAGTGACATTAGATATAACTTGAAGTTTGTTCAGGTAACTGGTCACTGATATATAAACACTGAGGCCCATGGAATACATCTTGATTAAATAATAAATGTATCAAATCAGTCATCAGATTTATTGGGGTTTAATTTAGTTAATTGATTCAGAAGATTGAATAGCTCATCATTAAAGTAAAGTATGGTTCTGAGACTGCAGTGGGTTCAGTGACATTGGTCGCAGTGACTTGTAGCTGTTTTAGGCTACTGTTCACTGATTTGCCACTGAGGCCTCATGAACTCATCTTCAGCTTTATATGATGATACTAACATCAACCTCTGTTGGTATAGTCAGCTGTAATCTCCTTAGTATAATGCTACTGGAGAAATATAATCAGCTGACAAATTTAGATTTCTACTGGTATTGTTTATCTGCAGGCATAGGTCTCCTCAGGCTTGATACTGGGCCTGAGAGTAATTTACCTCCTGCAGAATTTAACATGGTTATGCCCTGATATTTAGTAGGGCTACCGATGAATCGATGGCAATAGTCTGTCCCAACAAGGAGACCGAAGTCGTTGAGGTGATCAGACTTAATATTATCTGCCAATTTTATTCCTCTATTTCTCAGGAATTTGGCTGTTGCTCTCAGACCTTGAACTTGTAGGTCTACTGGTATTTTGTCCACCACAATGGCTTGTACTCGACAGACGTACCTGCCTAAGCGTACTGATGGTTGTACCACCTGGTAGACTTGAGGTCCTGCATCTGTTACAAACCCTGAGATATTGAATGACATCTGGGCTACAGGCCTTAATTGTAGTTCATCTGCCAACCTTTTAGTGACATAGGTTCTCTGGGATCCTTGGTCAAACAACCCACGGGTATGGACCTTGGCCCTCTTATTCAGGATGGTAATTTGGGCAGTAGGCAAAGTTGTATTACCTTTAGACTTTGCCGATTGGACACTCTTTGTTTGTTGCACCTTGCAGTACTGTACTGTGGTGGGAATGCTATCTTCCACCTTGGGTCTTGAATACGTTAATTTCGTATATTTGCACAGTGCTGCATGGTGCCTACCTCTTCTACACCTGTTGCAGGTGTTGAACTGGGTATCACAATAGTCTATGTTGTGTGACTTGAGACACCTCGAACATCTCCCTAATTCCTGGAGTCGCTCCATACGAGTGTCTCTGGTTGGATAATTAGCACAACGGTATGTTGAATGTTTCTTTTTGCAGAACATACATGTCCCCCAGCCTACTGCACGTTTGGAAGTTACCGGTTTGGGTGAACTAGTAACAGTAGGCTTGGAGGATGCTGCTGCATTGTCAGATTTTCTGCAACTTGATGTTTGAGTAATTGACTGATGTTTATTTGGGGTAGTTGTTTTACCCTTTAATTGACTATTATCTATTACTGAAGGCTTGCATGAGGCTTTAACTTCCTCATTTGCTCGTCGTTTGTTTATGATGGAATGTAAACCTTCAGTGATGTCCTGTACTGTCAGGATGGTGTTATGTTGATGTGCATATAATTCATCTAGAATATCGCTGGACAATTTTCGTTGAAGGACTACTTTGGTCATCCATTCACTAGTAGTTATATCAACCTTAAGACTGAATGTTCTTAGTAGTGACTCAAACTCCATGCTGAAGGATTGTAATGAGTCAGCAGTCTGATCAGGTTGAGGTAAATCCAACAATTGTAGTACTAGATGTATGACAGTTCTCTCATTGCCAGCATTATTCCTAGGAAGCTGGACTGGGAAATTAGTGCTGTCGCTATTTTCATTTACATTTCCTACTACTGGTTCAGCTTCACCTCTAGTTTGGAGGCATGTTAACTTAGTGGCCTCAGGTATTGGGGTTTCAGAATCCACAGAGACTGTGAATAAATTGTCTGAGAACTGCTTAATTTCTGGTGGTATAATATTAGGTGAAGCTGTAGTGGGTGAAGCTTTATCCTTGTTGATTAAAGGATCTAATCTGGCTTGACATTTATTCTCAAAAAGATCCAGATCATCCATAACATTATCTACTTTATTTGATGTACTTGCTATTTGTTCTGATTCAATTATCCTGTGTAAATGTTCCAACCTGGCTTGAGTTTCTTCTTCATATTGTGCTAGGTCAGACAGGAATGGTTCCACATCTTCAACTACTACGTCGTCGTGGACTTGATTTTGGTAAGATTTCCTATTTGCTTTCAATATATGCAATTGGGTTTGAATCTGCAATAGTGGTATTTTCAACCGACGATAATTAATTACAGGCTCATATAACAACTGTTCATATTGGTTGAGATCTCTTGTTAGTTGACGTTTACGTGCTACTAAAGCACGCTTTGCCTTCTGAGGATTAGTCATGGTGACTTGTTAATTGGGCACCACTGGCTCATAAATTGTGAGCAAGTACTGATGGTAGCCTAGGGTACAATTCTGCACTCACTAGGCAATAATCCTACCTCTACTAGAGGTTAGCACTTAAAATTAATACACATTATATATATACAATCATACACACTAATGATTTGAGTGATAAACCAGTGTCATTGGAAGTACCTTTAGGTTAGCTCTTCTATATCACCCTGGGATGGAATAGACACTAATTAATCACTCAAAGGTGTAATGATCATAAGTAAATTATTATATATACACAACTCAACTCGAATTGATAAAAATTACACCCAAAATAGGGTCTGGACCATTCATTAATGGTGTTAGGTTGTTCAATATAGTACAACTATGGTAATAATGGGACTAGGATGAACAATAATAGTTCAACTAGTCAATGGTAAATATCCTACCCTGTTGTGGGTTGGCAATTAGTAAATATTATACTGTGATCACTAGTGCAATATATATTAAATAATTCTCTATTTTGGAGAAATAATATACACAATTATTGATAATAGCCTCTTAATTAGCCTCTATGAAACTTCTAATATTAACTAGAAGTATTAAATATTATTAGTGACCTCGCGAAATAAAGTCCACAAAATTCGTGGATAATCTCTCGCGAAATTTAACACCACGAAATCCGTGAACAAACTCACAAAGACCCCAGCCACTAATTTGGCTGGCTTCTATATTAGCGCTGTCATTTCACAGAATAACACGCCACCAAATGTCTGTGGGTGTGCATGAAACCGCTGACTAAGGCTGATCTGAACTGAGCGGGGCTCGTGAACTGGCACGAGTCAACGCCGCCGTCATTGACTGCTGGCTTTGTTTAAATCACACTGCACTAGTATATTAAATGAATCCACTGGTTAACCGGTTCATCCGGTACTAAGATGACCAAATGTGGGTTCAAAGGACCGAATATTCCGGTTCCGAAGGTCCAAATAATGTGGGAACCGATCTGTGAGATTTATATTTATTTAATTTATATGAATTTATATTTACGTTAATTTATATACTTCGATAGCAATTTGTATAATGATAAGTGGACTGTATTTCTGCAATAATCTCACAAATCGATCCTCTACACATGAGGGGGGTTTATTAAATTTATATATATGCAGCCAATCTAACTACAGTATTAGACTACATACATTGAAGAGGTTCCTTATCTTATAGTACAGCAGGCCTTAAGTCCACCAGGTATAACCAGGATGTAGACACCACATTTTCCCTCTTTGAGGTAGCTTCCATCACCCTGGTAACTGATGCACAAAGGCTTCCTCGTCTTGACCTGTCAAAAGGGCGCTAGCTGTAAAGCCAGAATCCTATATATGACAGGTATATCAGAGAAACACTGTACATGGAACAATAAAGACCTGGCTTAATTACCTTTAGTTTGAGGCTATCTCGTGCTCTAACCGGCAAAACCCTACCCAATGACATTTATGGCCACTAATGATAGATAATGGGTTTCGGAAAGAACACTTAACTTGATTTGATGACAGCGTGTTGGAGATGGTACACCTTTGGTTTCCATAACATTACGTCCAAGTAAAATTAACAGGAGCCGAATTTGCTCCCGTGAGCCTCTGGTCTAGTCTCAACAATGGCTGCCCCTCCTTCCTCACTGACGCCTGGCCTACATTGTCCAGATGTCAATAAGTGATAGAAGGGTCACATTTACTCTACTTTAATATTGATGATTAAGTTAATTTATATGAGATGTTTTATGATGGTAAAGTCCAAAGACTAATGTATTTAAGAATAATTCCCACCATAATAGGTGGTGAATATAATAGTATGTGGTGATGATATCCCGTTTTCTTTAGACGGTAATTCCACTACAAGTTACGTTTTCTATGGGTTAACTTGTTTATACAATATAGCTATTATCTGTATGATTATTAAATGGTGTCGGATTTTCTGACAAGGAGGGTATTGGTGCAGAGGAGGAAGAGGGTAGTGGTGCAAAGGAGGAGGAGGGTAGTGGTGCAAAGGAGGAGGGTAGTGGTTCAGAGGAGGAGGAGGGTAGTGGTGCAGAGGAGGAGGAGGGTAGTTGTGGAGAGGAGGAGGAGGGTAGTGGTGCAGAGGAGGAGGGTAGTGGTGCAGAGGAGGAGGAGGGGAGTGGTGCAGAGGAGGAGTAGGGTAGTGGTGCAGAGGAGGAGGGTAGTGGTGCAGAGGAGGAGGAGGGTAGTGGTGCGGAGGAGAAGGAGGGTAATGGTGCAGAGGAGGAGGAGGGTAGTGGTGCGGAGGAGGAGGAGGGTAGTGGTGCAGAGGAGTAGGGTAGTGGTGCACAGGAGGAGGAGGAGGAGGGTAGTGGTGCACAGGAGGAGGAGGAGGACGGTAGTGATGCAGATGAGGAGGGGTGTAGTAATGCAGAGGAGGAGGGTAGTGGTGCGGAGGAGGAAGAGGAGGAGGGTAGTGATGCAGAGGAGGAGGAGGAAAGGGGTAGTGGTGCAGAGGAGGAGGAGGGTAGTGGCACAGCGGAGGAGGAGGAGGAGTAAATTGGTGCAGAGGAGGAGAAGGAGGAGGAGGGTAGTGGCATAGAGGAGGAGGATAGGGTAGTGGTGCAGAGGAGGAGGAGGAGGGTAGTGGTGCAGAGGAGGAAGAGGGTAGTGGTGCAGAGGAGGAGGGTGTTGGTGCGGAGGAGGAGGGTAGTGGTGCTGAGGAGGAGGAAGGTAGTGGTGCAGAGGAGGAGGAGGAAGAGGGTAGTGGTGCAGAGGAGGAGGAGGGTAATGGTGCCGAGGAGGAGGAGGGTAGTGATGCAGAGGAGGAGACGGGTAGTGGTGCAGAGGAGGAGGGTAGTGGTGCAGAGGAGGAGGAGGGTAGTGGTGCAGAGGAGGAGGAGGGTAGTGATGCAGAGGAAGAGGAGAGTAGTGGTGCAGAGGAAGAGGAGGGTAGTGGTGCATAGGAGGAGGAGGGTAGTGGTGCAGAGGAGGAGGAGGGTAGTGATGCAGAGGAAGATGAGGGTAGTGGTGCAGAGGAAGAGGGTTGTGGTGCAGAGGAACAGGGTAGTGGTGAAGAAGAGGATGAGGGTAGTGGTGCAGAGGAGGAGGGTAGTGGTGTAGAGGAGGAGGAGGGTAGTGGTGCGGAGGAGGAGGGTAGTGGTGCAGAGGAGGAGGAGGGTAGTGGTTCTGAGGAGGAGGAGGAGGGTAGTGGTGCAAAGGAGGAGGAGGGTAGTGATGCAGAGGAGAAAGAGGGTAGTGGTGCGGAGGAGGAGGGTAGTGGTGCAGAGGAGGAGGAGGGTAGTGGTGCAGAGGAGCAGGAGTGTAGTGGTGCATAGGAGAAGGGGGGTAGTGATGCAGAGGAGGAGGGTAGTGGTGCGGAGGAGGAGGAGGAGGGTAGTTGTGCAGAGGAGGAGGGTAGTGGTGCAGAGGAGGAAGAGGGTAGGGGGGCAGAGGAGGAGGGTAGTGGTGCAGAGGAGGAGGAGGAGGGTAGTGGTGCAGAGGAGGAGGAGGTGGAGGGGTAGTGGTGCAGAGGAGGAGGGTAGTGGTGTAGAGGAGGACGAGGAGGATGGTAGTGGCGCAGAGGAGGAGGAGGAGGGTAGTGGTGCAGAGGAGGAGGAGGAGAATAGTGGTGCAAAGGAGGAAGAGGGTAGTGGTACAGAGGAGGAGGAGGAGGGAAGTGGTTCAGAGGAGGAGGGTAGTGGTGCAGAGGAGGAGGAGGGTAGAGGTGCGGAGGAGGAGGGTAGTGGTGCTGAGGAGGAGGAGGGTAGTGGTACAGAGGAGGAGGAGGAAGACGGTAGTGCTGCATAGGAGGAGAAGGGTAATGGTGCAGAGGAGGGGGAGGGTAGTGGTGCGGAGGAAGAGGAGGGTAGTGCTGCAGAGGAGGAGGAGGGTAGTGGTGCAGAAGATGAGGAGGGTAGCGGTGCAGAGGAGAAGGAGGAGGGTAGTGCTGCCGAGGAAGAGGAGGGTAGTGGTGCGGAGGAGGAGGGTAGTGGTGCAGAGGAGGAGGGTAGTGATGCAGAGGAGGAGAATGGTAGTGGTGCAGAGGAAGAAGAGGGTAGTGGTGCAGAGGAGGAGGGTAGTGATGAAGAGGAAGAGGAGGGTAGTGGTGCATAGGAGGAGGAGGATAGTGGTGCAGAGGAGGAGGGTTGTGGTGCAGAGGAAGAGGGTAGTGGTGCAGAAGAGAATGAGGGTAGTGGTGCAGAGGAGGAGGGTAGTGGTGCAGAGCAGGAGGAGGGTAGTGGTGCGGAGGAGGAGGGTAGTGGTGCAGAGGAGGAGGAGGGAAGTGGTGCTGAGGAGGAGGAGGAAGAGGAGGAGGAGGGAAGTGGTGCTGAGGAGGAGGAGGAAGAGGAGGAGGAGGGTAGTGGTGCAAAGGAGGAGGAGCGTAGTGATGCAGAGGAGGAAGAGGGTAGTGGTGCGGAGGAGGAGGGTAGTGGTGCAGAGGAGGAGGAGGGTATTGGTGGAGAGGAGGAATAGGAGGGTAGTGATGCAGAGGAGGAGGAGGATAGTGGAGCAGAGTAGGAGGAGGGTAGTGGTGCTGATGAGGAGGAGGAGGAGGGAAGTAGTGCAGAGGAGGAGGGTAGTGGTGCAGAGGAGGATGAGGGTAGTGGTGCAGAGGAGGAGGAGGGTAGTGGTGCAGAGGAGGAGGGTATTGGTGCAGAGGAGGAGGAGGGTAGTGGTGCAGAGGAGGAGGAGGGTAGTGGTGCAGAGGAGGAGGAGGGTAGTGGTTCAGAGGAGGAGAAGGGTAATGGTGCAGAGGAGGAGGGTATTGGTGCAGAGGAGGAGTAGGAGGATAGTGGTGCAGAGGAGGAGGAGGGGAGTGGTGCAGAGGAGGAGGAGGGTAGTGGTGCAGAGGAGGAAGGTAGTGGTGCAGAGGAGGAGGGTAGTGGTGCAGAGGAGGAGGGTAGTGGCGCAGACGAGGAGGGGGAGGGTATTGGCGCAGAGGTGGAGGAGGGTAGTGGTGCAGAGGAGGAGGGTTGTGGTGCAGAGGAGGAGGAGGAGGGTAGTGCTCCAGAGGAGGAGGGTAGTGGTGCAGAGGAGGGGGAGGGTAGTGGTGCAAAGGAGGAATAGGAGGGGAGTGGTGCAGAGGAAGAGGGTAGTGGTGCAGAGGAGGATGAGGGTAGTGGTGCAGAGGAGGGTAGTGGTGCAGAGGAGGAGGAGGGTAGAGGTGCAGAGGAGGAGAGTAGTGGTGCAGAGTAAGAGGAGGGTAGTGGTGCAGAGGAGGAGGAGGGTAGTGGGCAGATTAAGAGGGTAGTAGTGCAGGGGAGGATGAGGGTAGTGGTGCAGAGGAGGAAGGTAGTGGTGCAGAGGAGGAGATGGGTAGTGGTGCAGAGGATGAAGAGGGTAGTGGTGCAGAGGAGGAGGGTAGTGGTGCAGAGGAGGACTGTAGTGGTGCAAAGGAGAAAGAGGGTAGTGGTGCAGAGGAAGAGAAGGGTAGTGGTGCAGAGAAGGAGGAGGGTAGTGGTGCAGAGGAAGAGGAGGATAGTGGTGCAATGGAGAACGAGGGTAGTGGTGCAGAAGAGGAGGAGGAGGAGGAGGGTAGTGGCGCAGAGGGGGAGGAGGGTAGTGGTGCTGAGGAGGAGGAGTGTAGTGATGCAGAGGAGGAGGAGAGTAGTGGTGCAGAGGAGGAGGGTAGTGGTGCAGAGGAGGAGGAGGGTAGAGGTGCAGAGGAGGAGGGTAGTGGTGCACAGTAAGAGGAGGGTAGTGGTGCAAAGGAGGAGGAGGGTAGTGGGCAGAAGAGGAGGGTAGTGGTGCAGAGGAGGAGGTGGGTAGTGGTGCAGAGGAGGAAGAGGGTAGTTGTGCAGAGGAGGAGGGAAGTGGTGCAGAGGAGAAAGAGGGTAGTGGTGCAGAGGAAGAGAAGGGTAGTGGTGCAGAGAAGGAGGAGGGCAGTGGTGCAGAGGAAGAGGAGGATAGTGGTGCAATGGAAGACGAGGGTAGTGGTGCAGAAGAGGAGGAGGAGGAGGAGGGTATTGGCGCAGAGGGGGAGGAGGGTAGTGATGCAGAGGAAGAGGAGGGTAGTGGTGCTGAGGAGGAGGGTAGTGGTGCAGAGGAGGAGGGGGAGGGTATTGGCGCAGAGGAGGAGGAGGGTAGTGGTGCAGAGGAGAAGGGTTGTGGTGCAGAGGAAGAGGAGGAGGGTAGTGCTCCAGAGGAGGAGGGTAGTGGTGCAGAGGAGGGGGAGGGTAGTGGTGCAAAGGAGGAGTAGGAGGGTAGTGGTGCAGAGGAAGAGGGTAGTGGTGCAGAGGAGGATGAGGGTAGTGGTGCAGAGGAGGAGGGTAGTGGTGCAGAGGAGGAGGAGGGTAGTGTTGCAAAGGAGGAGTAGGAGGGTAGTGGTGCAGAGGAAGAGGGTAGTGGTGCAGAGGAGGATGAGGGTAGTGGTGCAGAGGAGGAGGGTAGTGGTGCAGAGGAGGAGGAGGGTAGTGGTGCAGAGGAGGAGGGTCGTAGTGCAGAAGAGGAGGGTAGAGGTGGAGAGGAGGGTAGTGGTGCAGAGGAGGAGGAGGGTAGAGGTGCAGAGGAGGAGGGTCGAAGTGCAGAGGAAGAGGAGGATAGTGATGCAGAGGAGGAGGGTAGTGGTGCAGAGGAGGATGAGGGTAGTGATGCAGAGGAGGAGGAGGGTAGTGGTGCAGAGGAGGAAGAGGGTAGTGGTGCAGAGGGGGAGGGTAGTGGTGCAGAGGAGGAAGAGGGTAGTGGTGCAGAGGAGGAGGGTAGTGGTGCAGAGGAGGATGAGGGTAGTGATGCAGAGGAGGAGGAGCGTAGTGGTGCAGAGGAGGAAGAGGGTAGTGGTGGAGAGGAGGAGGGTAGTGGTGCAGAGGAGGAGGAGGGTAGTGATGCAGAGGAGGAGGAGGGTAGTGGTGCAGAGGAGGATTGTAGTGGTGCAGTGGAGGAGGAGGGTAGTGGTGCAGAGGAGGAGGGTAGTGGTGCAGTGGAGGAGGAGGGTAGTGGTGCAGAAGAGGAAGAGGTAGTGGTGGAGAGGAGGAGGGCAGTGGTGCAGAGGAGGAGGAGGGTAGTGATGCAGAGGAGGAGGAGGGTAGTGGTGCAGAGGAGGAGGGTAGTGGTGCAGTGGAGGAGGAGGGTAGTGGTGCAGAGGAGGAGGAGGGTAGTGGTGCTGAGGAGGAGGAGGAGGGTAGTGGTGCAGAGGAGGAGGAGGGTAGTGGTGCAGAGGAGGAGGAGGGTAGTGGTGCTGAGGAGGAGGAGGAGGGTTGTGGTGCAGAGGAGGAGGAGGAAGAGGGTAGTGCTGCAGAGGAGGAGGGTAATGGTGCAGAGGAGGGGGAGGGTAGTGGTGCGGAGGAAGAGGAGGGTAGTGCTGCAGAGGAGGAGGAGGGTAGTGGTGCAGAAGATGAGGAGGGTAGCGGTGCAGAGGATTAGGAGGAGGGTAGTGATGCAGAGGAGGAGGAGGGTAGTGGTGCAGAGGAGGAGGGTAGTGGTGCAGAGGAGGAAGAGGGTAGTGGTGCAGGGGAGGAGGAGGGTAGTGATCCAGAGGAGGAGAAGGGTAGTGGTGCAGAGGAGGAGGGTAGTGGTGCAGAGGAGGAGGAGGGTAGTGGTGCAGAGGAGGAGGAGGGTAGTGATGCAGAGGAAGAGGAGGGTAGTGGTGCAGAGGAAGAGGAAGGTAGTGGTGCAGAGGAGGAGGAGGGTAGTGATGCAGAGGAAGAGGAGGGTAGTGGTGCATAGGAGGAGGAGGCTAGTGGTGCAGAGAAGGATGAGGATAGTGGTGCAGAGGAGGAGGAGGGTAGTGATGCAGAGGAGGATGAGGGTAGTGGTGCAGAGCAGGAGGAGGGTAGTGGTGCAGAGGAGGAAGAGGGTAGTGGTGCAGAGGAGGAGGGTAGTGGTGCAGAGGAGGAGGCGGGTAGTGGTGCAGAGGAGGAGGAGGGTAGTGGTGCAGAGGAGGAGGGGGAGGGTAGAAGCGCAGAGAAGGAGGAGGGTAGTGATGCAGAGAAAGAGAAGCGTAGCGGTGCAGAGGAGGAGGAGGGTAGTGGTGCAGAGGAGGAGGGTAGTGGTGCAGAGGAGGAGGGTAGTGGTGCAAAGGAGGAGGAGGGTAATGGTTCTGAGGAGGAGGGTAGTGGTGCAGAGGAGGAGGAGGAAGAGGGTTGTGCTGCCGAGGAGGAGGATGGTAGTGGTGCAGAGGAGGAGGGTAGTGGTGCAGAGGAGGAGGGGTAGTGGTGCAGAAGAGGAGGGTAGTGGTGCAGAGGAGGAGGAAAGTGGTGCAGAGGAGGAGGGTAGTGGTGCAGAGGAGTAGGAGGGTAGTGGTGCAGAGGAGGAGGGTAGTGGTGCAGAGGAGGAGGAGGTTAGTGGTGCAGAGGAGGAGGGTAGTGGTGCAGAGGAGGAGGGTAGTGGTGCAGAGGGGGAGGAGGGTAATGGTTCTGAGGAGGAGGGTAGTGGTGCAGAGGAGGAGGAGGGTAGTGGTGCAGAGGAGGAGGGTAGTGGTGCAGAGGAGGAGGGGGAGGGTATTGGCGCAGAGGAGGAGGAGGGTAGTGGTGCAGAGGAGGAGGGTTGTGGTGCAGAGGAGGAGGAGGAGGGTAGTGGTACAGAGGAGGATGAGGGTAGTGGTGCAGAGGAGGAGGGTAGTGGTGCAGAGGAGGAGGAGGGTAGTGTTGCAAAGGATGAGTAGGAGGGTAGTGGTGCAGAGGAAGAGGGTAGTGGTGCAGAGGAGGATGAGGGTAGTGGTGCAGAGGAGGAGGGTAGTGGTGCAGAGGAGGAGGGTCGTAGTGCAGAGGAGGGTAGTGGTGCAGAGGAGGAAGAGGGTAGTGGTGCAGAGGAGGAGGGTAGTGGTGCAGAGGAGGAGGAGGGTAGTGGTGCAGAGGAGGAGGAGGGTAGTGGTGCAGAGGAGGAGGGGGAGGGTAGAAGCGCAGAGAAGGAGGAGGGTAGTGATGCAGAGAAAGAGAAGCGTAGCGGTGCAGAGGAGGAGGAGGGTAGTGGTGCAGAGGAGGAGGGTAGTGGTGCAGAGGAGGAGGGTAGTGGTGCAAAGGAGGAGGAGGGTAATGGTTCTGAGGAGGAGGGTAGTGGTGCAGAGGAGGAGGAGGAAGAGGGTTGTGCTGCCGAGGAGGAGGATGGTAGTGGTGCAGAGGAGGAGGGTAGTGGTGCAGAGGAGGAGGGGTAGTGGTGCAGAGGAGGAGGGTAGTGGTGCAGAGGAGGAGGAAAGTGGTGCAGAGGAGGAGGGTAGTGGTGCAGAGGAGTAGGAGGGTAGTGGTGCAGAGGAGGAGGGTAGTGGTGCAGAGGAGGAGGAGGTTAGTGGTGCAGAGGAGGAGGGTAGTGGTGCAGAGGAGGAGGGTAGTGGTGCAGAGGGGGAGGAGGGTAATGGTTCTGAGGAGGAGGGTAGTGGTGCAGAGGAGGAGGAGGGTAGTGGTGCAGAGGAGGAGGGTAGTGGTGCAGAGGAGGAGGGGGAGGGTATTGGCGCAGAGGAGGAGGAGGGTAGTGGTGCAGAGGAGGAGGGTTGTGGTGCAGAGGAGGAGGAGGAGGGTAGTGGTACAGAGGAGGATGAGGGTAGTGGTGCAGAGGAGGAGGGTAGTGGTGCAGAGGAGGAGGAGGGTAGTGTTGCAAAGGAGGAGTAGGAGGGTAGTGGTGCAGAGGAAGAGGGTAGTGGTGCAGAGGAGGATGAGGGTAGTGGTGCAGAGGAGGAGGGTAGTGGTGCAGAGGAGGAGGGTCGTAGTGCAGAGGAGGGTAGTGGTGCAGAGGAGGAGGAGGTTAGAGATGCAGAGGAGGAGGGTCGAAGTGCAGAGGAAGAGGAGGATAGTGAGGCAGAGGAGGAGGGTAGTGGTGCAGAGGAGGATGAGGGTAGTGATGCAGAGGAGGAGGAGGGTAGTGGTGCAGAGGAGGAAGAGGGTAGTTGTGGAGAGGAGGAGGGTATTGGTGCAGAGGAGGAGGAAGGTAGTGATGCAGAGGAGGAGGAGGGTAGTGGTGCAGAGGAGGATGGGGGTAGTGATGCAGAGGAAGAGGAGGGTAGTGGTGCAGAGGAAGAGGAGGGTAGTGGGCAGAGGAAGAGGGTAGTGGTGTAGAGGAGGAGGTTTGTGGTGCAGAGGAGGAGGGTAGTGGTGCAGTGGAGGAGGAGGAGGAGGAGGGTAGTGGTGCAGTGGAGGAGGAGGAGGAGGAGGGTAGTGGCGCAGAGGGGGAGGGGGGTAGTGATGCAGAATAGGATGAGGGTAGTGGTGCAGAGTAGGAGGGTAGTGGTGCAGAGGAGGAGGAGGATAGTGATGGAGAGGAAGAGGAGGGTAGTGGTGCTGAGGAGGAGCGTAGTGGTGCAGAGGGGGAGGGCAGTGGTGCAGAGGAGGAAGAGGGTAGTGGTGCAGAGGAGGAGGGTAGTGGTGCAGAGGAGGATGAGGGTAGTGATGCAGAGGACGAGGAGGGTAGTGGTGCAGAGAAGGAAGAGGGTAGTGGTGGAGAGGAGGAGGGTAGTGGTGCAGAGGAGGAGGAGGGTAGTGATGCAGAGGAGGAGGAGGGTAGTGGTGCAGAGGAAGAGGGTAGTGGTGCAGTGGAGGAGGAGGGTAGTGGTGCAGAGGAGGAGGGTAGTGGTGCAGTGGAGGAGGAGGGTAGTGGTGCAGAAGAGGAAGAGGGTAGTGGTGGAGAGGAGGAGGGCAGTGGTGCAGAGGAGGAGGAGGGTAGTGATGCAGAGGAGGAGGAGGGTAGTGGTGCAGAGGAGGAGGGTAGTGGTGCAGTGGAGGAGGAGGAAGAGGGTAGTGCTGCAGAGGAGGAGGGTAATGGTGCAGAGGAGGGGGAGGGTAGTGGTGCAGAGGAGGAGGAGGGTAGTGGTGCTGAGGAGGAGGAGGAGGGTTGTGGTGCAGAGGAGGAGGAGGAAGAGGGTAGTGCTGCAGAGGAGGAGGGTAATGGTGCAGAGGAGGGGGAGGGTAGTGGTGCGGAGGAAGAGGAGGGTAGTGCTGCAGAGGAGGAGGAGGGTAGTGGTGCAGAAGATGAGGAGGGTAGCGGTGCAGAGGATTAGGAGGAGGGTAGTGATGCAGAGGAGGAGGAGGGTAGTGGTGCAGAGGAGGAGGGGGAGGGTAGAAGCGCAGAGAAGGAGGAGGGTAGTGATGCAGAGAAAGAGAAGCGTAGCGGTGCAGAGGAGGAGGAGGGTAGTGGTGCAGAGGAGGAGGGTAGTGGTGTAGAGGAGGAGAAGTTTAGTGGTGCAGAGGAGGAGGGTTGTGGTGCAAAGGAGGAGGTTAGAGGTGCATAACAGGACGGTAGTGGTGCAGAGCAAGGAGGATAGTGGTGCAGAGGAGGAGGAGGAGGGTAGTGGTGCAGAGAAGGAGGGGGAGGGAAGTGGTGCAGAGTAGGAGGAGGGTAGTGGTGCGAAGGAGGAGGAGGATAGTGGTGCAGAGGAGGAGGGTTGTGGTGCAGAGGAAGAGGGTAGTGGTGCAGAAGAGAATGAGGGTAGTGGTTCAGAGGAGGAGGGTAGTGGTGCAGAGCAGGAGGAGGGTAGTTGTGCGGAGGAGGAGGGTAGTGGTGCAGAGGAGGAGGAGGGAAGTGGTGCTGAGGAGGAGGAGGAGGGTAGTGGTGCAAAGGAGGAGGAGCGTAGTGATGCAGAGGAGGAAGAGGGTAGTGGTGCGGAGGAGGAGGGTAGTGGTGCAGAGGAGGAGGAGGAGGGTATTGGTGGAGAGGAGGAATAGGAGGGTAGTGTTGCAGAGGAGGAGGAGGGTAGTGGAGCAGAGTAGGAGGAGGGTAGTGGTGCTGATGAGGAGGAGGAGGAGGGAAGTAGTGCAGAGGAGGAGGGTAGTGGTGCAGAGGAGGATGAGAGTAGTGGTGCAGAGGAGGAGGAGGGTAGTGGTGCAGAGGAGGAGGGTATTGGTGCAGAGGAGGAGGAGGGTAGTGGTTCAGAGGAGGAGAAGGGTAATGGTGCAGAGGAGGAGGGTATTGGTGCAGAGGAGGAGTAGGAGGGTAGTGGTGCAGAGGAGGAGGAGGGTAGTGGTGGAGAGGAGGAGGAGGGTAGTGGTGCAGAGGAGGAAGGTAGTGGTGCAGAGGAGGAGGAGGGTAGTGGTGCAGAGGAGGAGGGTAGTGGTGCAGACGAGGAGGGGGAGGGTATTGGCGCAGAGGTGGAGGAGGGTAGAGGTGCAGAGGAGGAGGGTTGTGATGCAGAGGAGGAGGAGGAGGGTAGTGGTCCAGAGGAATAGGGTAGTGGTGCAGAGGAGGGGGAGGGTAGTGGTGCAAAGGAGGAGTAGGAGGGGAGTTGTGCAGAGGAAGAGGGTAGTGGTGCAGAGGAGGATGAGGGTAGTGGTGCAAAGGAAGAGGGTACTGGTGCAGAGGAGGTGGGTAGTGGTGCAGAGGATGAAGAGGGTAGTGGTGCAGGGGAGGAGGGTAGTGGTGCAGAGGAGGACTGTAGTGGTGCACAGGAGAAAGAGGGTAGTGGTGCAGAGGAAGAGAAGGGTAGTGGTTCAGAGAAGGAGGAGGGTAGTGGTGCAGAGGAAGAGGAGGATAGTGGTGCAATGGAGAACGAGGGTAGTGGTGTAGAAGAGGAGGAGGAGGAGGAGGGTAGTGGCGCAGAGGGGGAGGAGGGTAGTGGTGCTGAGGAGGAGGAGGGTAGTGATGCAGAGGAGGAGGAGGGTAGAGGTGCAGAGGAGGAGGGTAGTGGTGCAGAGGAGGTGGGTAGTGGTGCAGAGGAGGAGGAGGAGGGTAGAGGTGCATAGGAGGAGGGTAGTGGTGCAGAGTAAGAGGAGGGTAGTGGTGCAGAGGAGGAGGGTAGTGGCCAGAAGAGGAGGGTTGTCGTGCAGAGGAGGAGGTGGGTAGTGGTGCAGAGGAGGAAGATGGTAGTGGTGCAGAGGAGGAGGGAAGTGGTGCAGAGGAGAAAGAGGGTAGTGGTGCAGAGGAAGAGAAGGGTAGTGGTGCAGAGAAGGAGGAGGGTAGTGGTGCAGAGGAAGAGGAGGATAGTGGTGCAATGGAAGACGAGGGTAGTGGTGCAGAAGAGGAGGAGGAGGAGGAGGGTAGTGGTGCAGAGGAGGATGAGAGTAGTGGTGCAGAGGAGGAGGAGGGTAGTGGTGCAGAGGAGGAGGTGGGTAGTGGTGTAGAGGAGGAGGAGGGTAGTGGTTCAGGGGAGGATGACGGTAGTGGTGCACAGGAGAAGGAGGAGGAGGAGGGTATTGGCGCAGAGGGGGAGGAGGGTAGTGATGCAGAGGAAGAGGAGGGTAGTGGTGCTGAGGAGGAGGGTAGTGATGCAGAGGGGGAGGGTAGTGGTGCAGAGGCGGAAGAGGGTAGTGGTGCAGAGGAGGAGGGTAGTGGTGCAAAGGAGGAGGAGGGTAGTGATGCTGAGGAGGAGGAGGAGGCTAGTGGTGCAGAGGAGGAGGAGGAAGAGGGTTGTGCTGCAGAGGAGGAGGATGGTAGTGGTGCAGAGGAGGAGGGTAGTGGTGCAGAGGAGGAGGGGTAGTGGTGCAGAGGAGGAGGGTAGTGGTGCAGAGGAGGAGGAAAGTGGTGCAGAGGAGGAGGGTAGTGGTGCAGAGGAGTAGGAGGGTAGTGGTGCAGAGGAGGAGGGTAGTGGTGCAGAGGAGGAGGAGGTTAGTGGTGCAGAGGAGGAGGGTAGTGGTGCAGAGGAGGAGGGGGACGGTAGTGGCGCAGAGGAGAAGGAGGGTAGTGGTGCAGAGGAGGTGGGTAGTGGTGCAGAGGAGGAGGAGGGTAGTGGTGCAGAGGAGGAGGGTAGTGGTGCAGAGGAGGAGGGTAGTGGTACAGAGGGGGAGGAGGGTAATGGTTCTGAGGAGGAGGGTAGTGGTGCAGAGGAGGAGGAGGGTAGTGGTGCAGAGGAGGAGGGTAGTGGTGCAGAGGAGGAGGGGGAGGGTATTGGCGCAGAGGAGGAGGAGGGTAGTGGTACAGAGGAGGATGAGGGTAGTGGTGCAGAGGAGGAGGGTAGTGGTGCAGAGGAGGAGGAGGGTAGTGTTGCAAAGGAGGAGGAGGAGGGTAGTGGTGCAGAGGAAGAGGGTAGTGGTGCAGAGGAGGATGAGGGTAGTGGTGCAGAGGAGGAGGGTAGTGGTGCAGAGGAGGAGGGTCGTAGTGCAGAAGAGGAGGGTAGAGGTGCAGAGGAGGGTAGTGATGCAGAGGAGGAGGAGGGTAGAGATGCAGAGGAGGAGGGTCGAAGTGCAGAGGAAGAGGAGGATAGTGAGGCAGAGGAGGAGGGTAGTGGTGCAGAGGAGGATGAGGGTAGTGGTGGAGAGGAGGAGGGTATTGGTGCAGAGGAGGAGGAAGGTAGTGATGCAGAGGAGGAGGAGGGTAGTGGTGCAGAGGAGGATGAGGGTAGTGATGCAGAGGAAGAGGAGGGTAGTGGTGCAGAGGAAGAGGAGGGTAGTGGGCAGAGGAAGAGGGTAGTGGTGTAGAGGAGGAGGTTTGTGGTGCAGAGGAGGAGGGTAGTGGTGCAGTGGAGGAGGAGGAGGAGGAGGGTAGTGGCGCAGAGGGGGAGGGGGGTAGTGATGCAGAATAGGATGAGGGTAGTGGTGCAGAGTAGGAGGGTAGTGGTGCAGAGGAGGAGGAGGATAGTGATGGAGAGGAAGAGGAGGGTAGTGGTGCTGAGGAGGAGCGTAGTGGTGCAGAGGGGGAGGGTAGTGGTGCAGAGGAGGAAGAGGGTAGTGGTGCAGAGGAGGAGGGTAGTGGTGCAGAGGAGGATGAGGGTAGTGATGCAGAGGACGAGGAGGGTAGTGGTGCAGAGGAGGAAGAGGGTAGTGGTGGAGAGGAGGAGGGTAGTGGTGCAGAGGAGGAGGAGGGTAGTGATGCAGAGGAGGAGGAGGGTAGTGGTGCAGAGGAAGAGGGTAGTGGTGCAGTGGAGGAGGAGGGTAGTGGTGCAGAGGAGAAGGGTAGTGGTGCAGTGGAGGAGGAGGGTAGTGGTGCAGAAGAGGAAGAGGGTAGTGGTGGAGAGGAGGAGGGCAGTGGGGCAGAGGAGGAGGAGGGTAGTGATGCAAAGGAGGAGGAGGGTAGTGGTGCAGAGGAGGAGGGTAGTGGTGCAGTGGAGGAGGAGGAAGAGGGTAGTGCTGCAGAGGAGGAGGGTAATGGTGCAGAGGAGGGGGAGGGTAGTGGTGCAGAGGAGGAGGAGGGTAGTGGTGCTGAGGAGGAGGAGGAGGGTTGTGGTGCAGAGGAGGAGGAGGAAGAGGGTAGTGCTGCAGAGGAGGAGGGTAATGGTGCAGAGGAGGGGGAGGGTAGTGGTGCGGAGGAAGAGGAGGGTAGTGCTGCAGAGGAGGAGGAGGGGAGTGGTGCAGAAGATGAGGAGGGTAGCGGTGCAGAGGATTAGGAGGAGGGTAGTGATGCTGAGGAGGAGGAGGGTAGTGGTGCAGAGGAGGAGGGTAGTGGTGCAGAGGAGGAAGAGGGTAGTGGTGCAGAGGAGGAGGAGGGTAGTGATCCAGAGGAGGAGAAGGGTAGTGGTGCAGAGGAGGAGGGTAGTGGTGCAGAGGAGGAGGAGGGTAGTGGTGCAGAGGAGGAGGAGGGTAGTGATGCAGAGGAAGAGGAGGGTATTGGTGCAGAGGAAGAGGAGGGTAGTGGTGCATAGGAGGAGGAGGCTAGTGGTGCAGAGGAGGATGAGGATAGCGGTGCAGAGGAGGAGGAGGGTAGTGATGCAGAGGAGGATGAGGGTAGCGGTGCAGAGGAGGAGGAGGGTAGTGATGCAGAGGAAGAGGAGGGTAGTGGTGCATAGGAGGAGGAGGCTAGTGGTGCAGAGGAGGATGAGGATAGCGGTGCAGAGGAGGAGGAGGGTAGTGATGCAGAGGAGGATGAGGGTAGTGGTGCAGAGCAGGAGGAGGGTAGTGGTGCAGAGGAGGAAGAGGGTAGTGGTGCAGAGGAGGAGGAGGTTAGTGGTACAGAGGAGGAAGAGGTGGGTTTTGGTGCAGAGGAGGAGGTTAGTGGTTCAGTGGAGGAGGAGAGTAGTGGTGCAGAGGAGGAGGGTAGTGGTGCAGAGGGGGAGGGTAGTGGTGCAGAGGAGGAGGAGGGTAGTGGTGCATAGGAGGAGGGTAGCTGTGCAGTGAAGGAGGGCAGTGGTGCAGAGGAGGAGGGTATTGGTGCAGAGGAGGAGGGCAGTGGTGCAGAGGAGGAGGAGGGTAGTGGTGCAGAGGAGGAGGAGGGTAGCGGTGCAGAGAAGGAGGATATGGTGGAAAGGAGGGGTAGGGTAGTGGTGCAGAGGAGGAGGAGGAGGGTAGTGGTGTAGAGGAGGAGGAGGAGGTTAGTGGTACAGAGTAGGAGGAGGTTAGTGGTACAGAGGAGGAGGAGGTGGGTTTTGGTGCAAAGAAGGAGGAGAGTAGTGGTGCAGAAGAGGAGGAGGATATTGCTGCAGAGGATGAGGATATGGTGGAAAGGAGGAGGAAGGTAGTGGTGCAGAGGAGGAGGCGGAGGGTAGTGGTGCAGAGGAGGAGGAGGGTAGTGGTGCAGAGGAGGAGGAGGTTAGTGGTACAGAGGAGGAAGAGGTGGGTTTTGGTGCAGAGGAGGAGGTTAGTGGTTCAGTGGAGGAGGAGAGTAGTGGTGCAGAGGAGGAGGGTAGTGGTGCAGAGGGGGAGGGTAGTGGTGCAGAGGAGGAGGAGGGTAGTGGTGCAAAGGAGGAGGGTAGTGGTGCAGAGGAGGAGGAGGGTAGTAGTACAGCGAAATAGGAGGGTAGTGGTGCAGAGGAGGAGGGTAGTGGTGCAGAGGAAGAGGAGGGTAGTGGTGCAGAGCAAGCGAAGGGTAGTGGTGCAGAGAAGGAGGAGAGTAGTGGTGCAGAGAAGGGGCAGGGTAGTGGTGCAGAGGAGAGAAGTTGTGCAGAGGAGGAGGAGGGTAGTGGTGCAGAGGAGGAGGATAGTGGTGAGAAGGGGGAGGAGGGTAGTGATGAAGAGGAGGAGGAGAGTAGAGGTGCAGAGAAAGAGGACGGAAGTTGAGCAGAGGAGGAGGGTAGTGGTGCAGAGGAAGAGGAGGGTAGTGGTGCAGAGGAGGAGGGTAGTGGTGCAGAGGAGGAGGGTAGTGGTGCAGAGGAGGAGGAGGGTAGTAGTGCAGAGGAGGAGGGTAGTGGTGCAGCGGAGGAGGGTAGTGGTGCAGAGGAGGAGTGCAGTGGTGCAGAGGAGGAGGGGAGTGGTGCAGAGGAGGAGGCTAGTGGTGTAGAGGAGGAGGAGGGTAGTGATCCAGAGGAGGAGGAGGAGGGTAGTGGAGCAGAGAAGGAAGAGGGTAGTGGTCCAGAGGAGGAGGAGAGTAGTGGTGCAGAGGAGGAGGGTAGTAGTGCAGAGGACGAGGAGGGTAGTAGAGCAGAGGAGGAGGAGTGTAGTGGTTCAGAGGAGGAGGAGGGTAGTGGTGCAGAGGAGAAGGAGGGTAGTGGTCCAGAGGAGGAGGAGGGTAGTGGTGCAGAGTTAAGGGAGGCTAGTGGTGCACAGGAGGATGAAAGTAGTGGTGCAGAGGAGAAGGGGGAGGGTAATGGTGCAGATGAGGAGGAGGGTAGTGGTTCAGAGAAGGAGCAGGGAAGTGGTTCAGAAGAGGGGGAGGGTAGTGGTGCAGGGGAGAAGGGCAGTGTTGCAGAGGAGGAGAGCAGTGGTGCAGAGGAGGAGGAGGGTAGTGGTGCAGAGGAGGAGAGTAGTGGTTCAGAAGAGAGGGAGGGTAGTGGTGCAGAGGAGGAAGAGGGTAGTGGTGCAGAGGAGGAGGGTAGTGGTGTAGAGGAGGAGGAGGGTAGTGGTGCAGAGGTGGAGGGTAGTGCTGCAGAGGATGAGGGTAGTGCTGCAGAGGAGGAGGGTAGTGGTGCAGAGGAGGAGGAGGAGGGTAGTGGTCTAGAGGAGGATTAGGAGGGTAGTGGTGCAGAGGAGGAGGGTAGTGGTGCAGAGGAGGAGGGTAGAGGTGCCGAGGAGAAGCGTAGTGGTGCAGAGGAGGAGGGTAGTGGTGCAGAGGAGGAGGAGGGTAGTGGTGCAGAATAGGAGTGTAGTGGTGAGGAAGTTGAGGAGGGTAGTGATGCAGAGGAGGAGGAGTGTAGAGGTGCAGAGAAAGAGGTGGGAAGTTGAGCAGAGGAGGAGAGTTGAGGTGCAGAGGAGGAGGGTAGTGGTGCAGAGGAGGAGGGTAGTGGTGCAAAGGAGGAGAAGGGTAGTGGTGCAGAGGAGGAGGGTAGTGGTGCAGCGGAGGAGGGTAGTGGTGCAGAGAAGGAGGAGGGTACTGGTGCAGAGGAGGAGGGCAGTGGTGCAGAGGAGGAGGGTAGTGGTGCAGAGGAGGAGGAGGGTAGTGGTGCATAGCAGGAGGGTAGCTGTGCAGAGGAGGAGGGCAGTGGTGCAGAGGAGGGTATTGGTGCAGAGGAGGAGGGCAGTGCTGCAGAGGAGGAGGAGGGTAGTGGTGCAGAGGAGGAGGGTAGTGGTGCAGAGGAAGAGGAGGGTAGTGTTGCAGAGGAGGAGGAGAGTCGAGGTGCAGAGGAGGAGGAGGGTAGTGGAGCAGAGGAGAAGGGGAAGAGGTGCAGAGGAGGAAGGTAGTGGTGCAGAGGAGGGGAGTAGTGGTGCAGAGGAGGAGGAGAGTAGTGGTGCAGAGGAGAAAGGTAGTGGTGCAGAGGAGGAAGGTAGTGGTGCAGAGGAGGAAGGTAGTGGTGCAGAGGAGAAGGGTAGTGGTGCAGAGGAGGAGGGTAGTGGTGCAGAAGAGGAGAGTATTGGTGCAGAGGAGGAGGGTAGTGGTGCAGAGGAGGAGTGTATTGGTGCAGAGGAGGAGAAGGATAGTGGTGCAGAGGAGGAAGGTAGTGGTGCAGAGGAGGAAGAGAGTAGAGGTGTAGAGAAGGGGCAGGGTAGTGGTGCAGAGGAGAGACATTGTGCAGAGGAGGAGGGTAGTGGTGCAGAGGAGGAGGGTAGTGGTGCAGAAGAGAAGGGTAGTGCTGCAGAGGAGAAGTAGGAGGGTAGTGCTGCAGAGGAGGAGGAGGGTAGTGGTGCAGAGGAGGAGGGTAGTGGTGCAGACGAGGAGGGTAGTGGTGCAGAGGAGGGGGGTAGTGGTGCAGAAAAGAAGGGTAGTGCTGCAGAGGAAAAGTAGGAGGGTAGTGCTGCAGAGGAGGAGGAGGGTAGTGGTGCAAAGGAGGAGGGTAGTGGCGCAAAGGAGGAGGGTAGTGGTGCAGAGGAGGAGGAGGAGGAGGGGGGTAGTGGTGCAGCGGAGGAGGTTAGTGGTGCAGAGGAGGAGGGTAGTGATGCAGAGGAGGAGGGTAGTGGTGCAGAGGAGGAGAAGGGTAGTAGGGCAGAGGAAGAGGAGGGTATTGGTGCAGAGGAGGAGGAGGATAGTGGGTCAGAGGATGACGAGGAGGGTAGTGGTGCAGAGGAGGAGCGTAGTGGTGCAGAGAAAGAGGAGGGTAGTGGTGCAGAGGAAGAGGAGGGTAGTGGTGCAAAGCAAGCGAAGGGTAGTGGTGCAGAGGAGGAGGAGAGTAGTGGTGCAGAGAAGGGGCAGGGAAGTGGTGCAGAGGAGAGAAGTTGTGCAGAGGAGGAGGAGGGTAGTGGTGCAGAGGAGGAGGGTAGTGGTGAGAAGGGGGAGGAGGGTAGTGATGCAGAGGAGGAGGAGAGTAGAGGTGCAGAGAAAGAGGACGGAAGTTGAGCAGAGGAGGAGGGTAGTGGTTCAGAGGAAGAGGAGGGTAGTGGTGCAGAGGAGGAGGGTAGTGGTGCAGAGGAGGAGGGTAGTGGTGCAGAGGAGGAGGAGGGTAGTGGTGCAGAGGAGGAGGGTAGTGGTGCAGCGGAGGAGGGTAGTGGTGCAGAGGAGGAGGGCAGTGGTGCAGAGGAGGAGGGGAGTGGTGCAGAGGAGGAGGCTAGTGGTGTAGAGGAGGAGGAGGGTAGTGATCCAGAGGAGGAGGAGCAGGGTAGTGGAGCAGAGAAGGAAGAGGGTAGTGGTCCAGAGGAGGAGGAGAGTAGTGGTGCAGAGGAGGAGGGTAGTAGTGCAGAGGACGAGGAGGGTAGTAGAGCAGAGGAGGAGGAGTGTAGTGGTTCAGAGGAGGAGGAGGGTAGTGGTGCAGAGGAGAAGGAGGGTAGTGGTTCAGAGGAGGAGGAGGGTAGTGGTACAGAGGAGGAGGGTAGTGGTGCAGAGGAGGAGGGTATTGGTGAAGAGGAGGAGGGTAGTGGTGCAGAGAAGGAGGGTAGTAGTGCAGAGGAGGAGGAGGGTAGTAGTGCAAAGGACGAAGAGGGTAGTGGTGCAGAGGAGGAGGAGGGTAGTGGTTCAGAGGAGGAGGAGGGTAGTGGTGCAGAGGAGCAGGAGGGTAGTAGTGCAGAGGAGGAGGAGGGCAGTGGTTCAGAGGAGGAGGAGGGTAGTGGTGCAGAGGAGGAGGGTAGTGGTGCAGAGGAGGAGGAGGGTAGTGGTGCAGAGGAGGAGGGTAGTGGTGCAGCGGAGGAGGGTAGTAGTGCAGAGGAGGAGGGCAGTGGTGCAGAGGAGGAGGGGAGTGGTGCAGAGGAGGAGGCTAGTGGTGTAGAGGAGGAGGGTAGTGGTCCAGAGGAGGAGGAGGAGGAGGGTAGTGGAGCAGAGAAGGAAGAGGGTAGTGGTGCAGAGGAGGAGGAGGGTAGTAGTGCAGAGGAGGAATAGGTTAGTGGTTCAGAGGAGGAGGAGGGTAGTGGTGCAGAGGAGGAGGAGGGTAGTGGTGCAGAGGAGGAGGAGGGTAGTGTTCCAGAGGAGGAGGAGGGTAGTGGTGCAGAGGAGGAGGAGGGTAGTGGTGCAGAGGAGGGTAGTAGTGCAGAGGAGGAGGAGGGTAGTGGTGCAGAGGAGGAGGGTAGTGGTGCACAGGAGGAGGGGAGTGGTGCAAAGGAGGATGAGCGAAGCGGTGCAGAGTTGGAGGAGGGTAGTGGTGCAGAGGAGAAGGAGGAGGGTAGAGGTGCAGAGGAGGAGGGTAGTAGTGCAGAGGAGGAGGAGGGTAGTGGTGCAGAGGAGGAGGAGGGTAGTGATGCAGAGGAGGAGAAGGGTAGTGGTGCAGAGGAGAAGGGCAGTGGTGCAGAGAAAAAGGAAGGTAGTGGTACAAAGGAGGGGAGGTTAGCGGTGCAGAGGAGGAGGAGGGGTAGTGGTGCAGAGTTAAGGGAGGCTAGTGGTACAAAGGAGGAGGAAAGTAGTGGTGCAGAGGAGGAGGGGGAGGGTAATGGTGCAGATGAGGAGGAGGGTAGTGGTTCAGAGAAGGAGCAGGGTAGTGGTTCAGAAGAGGGGGAGGGTAGTGGTGCAGAGTAGAAGGGCAGTGTTGCAGAGGAGGAGAGCAGTGGTGCAGAGGAGAAGGAGGGTAGTGGTGCAGAGGAGGAGGGTAGTGGTGTAGAGGAGGAGGAGGGTAGTGATGCAGAGGAGGAGGGTAGTGCTGCAGAGGATGAGGGTAGTGCTGCAGAGGAGGAGGGTAGTGGTGCAGAGGAGGAGGAGGAGGGTAGTGGTGCAGAGGAGGAGTAGGTGGGTAGTGGGGCAGAGGATGAGGAGGGTAGTAGTGCAGAGGAGGAGGGTAGTGGTGCAGAGGAGGAGGGTAGTGGTGCAGAGGAGGAGGGTAGAGGTGCCGAGGAGAAGCGTAGTGGTGCAGAAGAGGAGGGTAGTGGTGCAGAGGAGGAGGAGGGTAGTGGTGCAGAATAGGAGTGTAGTGGTGAGGAAGTTGAGGAGGGTAGTGATGCAGAGGAGGAGGAGTGTAGAGGTGCAGAGAAAGAGGTAGGAAGTTGAGCAGAGGAGGAGAGTTGAGGTGCAGAGGAGGAGGGTAGTGGTGCAGAGGAGGAGGGTAGTGGTGCAAAGGAGGAGAAGGGTAGTGGTGCAGAGGAGGAGGGTAGTGGTGCAGCGGAGGAGGGTAGTGGTGCAGAGAAGGAGGAGGGTAGTATTGCAGAGGAGGAGGGCAGTGGTGCAGAGGAGGAGGAGGATAGTGGTGCAGAGGAGGAGGAGGGTAGTGGTGCATAGGAGGAGGGTAGCTGTGCAGAGGAGGAGGGCAGTGGTGCAGAGGAGGGTATTGGTGCAGAGGAGGAGGGCAGTGGTGCAGAGGAGGAGGAGGGTAGTGGTGCAGAGGAGGAGGGTAGTGGTGCAGAGGAAGAGGAGGGTAGTGTTGCAGAGGAGGAGGAGAGTCGAGGTGCAGAGGAGGAGGAGGGTAGTGGAGCAGAGGAGAAGGGGAAGAGGTGCAGAGGAGGAAGGTAGTGGTGCAGAGGAGGGGAGTAGTGGTGCAGAGGAGGAGGAGAGTAGTGGTGCAGAGGAGAAAGGTAGTGGTGCAGAGGAGGAAGGTAGTGGTGCAGAGGAGGAAGGTAGTGGTGCAGAGGAGAAGTGTAGTGGTGCAGAGGAGGAGGGTAGTGGTGCAGAAGAGGAGAGTATTGGTGCAGAGGAGAAGGGTAGTGGTGCAGAGGAGGAGGGTATTGGTGCAGATTAGGAGAAGGATAGTGGTGCAGAGGAGGAGGGTAGTGGTGCAGAGGAGGAAGAGAGTAGAGGTGTAGAGAAGGGGCAGGGCAGTGGTGCAGAGGAGAGACGTTGTGCAGAGGAGGAGGGTAGTGGTGCAGAGGAGGAGGGTAGTGATGCAGAAGAGAAGGGAAGTGCTGCAGAGGAGAAGTAGGAGGGTGGTGCTGCAGAGGAGGAGGAGGGTAGTGGTGCAGAGGAGGAGGGTAGTGGTGCAGAGGAGGAGGGTAGTGGTGCAGAGGAGGAGGGTATTGGTGCAGAGAAGAAGGGTAGTGCTGCAGAGGAAAATTAGGAGGGTAGTGCTGCAGAGGAGGAGGAGGGTAGTGGTGCAAAGGAGGAGGGTAGTGGCGCAGAGGAGGAGGGTAGTGGTGCAGAGGAGGAGGAGGAGGAGGGGGGTAGTGGTGCAGCGGAGGAGGGTAGTGGTGCAGAGGAGGAGGGTAGTGATGCAGAGGAGGAGGGTAGTGGTGCAGAGGAGGAGGAGGATAGTGGGTCAGAGGATGACGAGGAGGGTAGTGGTGCAGAGGAGGAGCGTAGTGGTGCAGAGAAAGAGGAGGGAAGTGGTGCAGAGCAAGGGAAGGGTAGTGGTGCAGAGGAGGAGGAGAGTAGAGGTGCAGAGAAGGGGCAAGGTAGTGGTGCAGAGGAGAGAAGTTGTGCAGAGGAGAAGGAGGGTAGTGGTGCAGAGGAGGAGGGTAGTGGTGAGGAGGGGGAGGAGGGTAGTGGTGCAGAGGAGGAGGAGGGTAGTGGTCCAGAGCAGGAGGAGGAGGCTAGTGGAACAGAGAAGGAGGAGGGTAGTGGTGCAGAGGAGGAGGAAGGTAGTGGTGCAGAGGAGGAGGAGGGTAGTGGTGCAGAGGAGGAGGAGGGTAGTGCAGAGGACGAGGAGGGTAGTAGTGCCGAGGAGGAGGAGGGTAGTGGTGCAGAGGAGGAGGAAGGTAGTGTTCCAGAGGAGGAGGATGGTAGTGGTGCAGAGGAGGAGGAGGGTAGTAGTGCAGAGGAGGAGGACGGTAGTGGTGCAGAGGAGGAGGGTAGTGGTGCAAAGGAGGAGGAGGATACAGTGGAAAGGAGGAGGAGAGGAGGAGAGTAGTGGTACAGAGGAGGAGGAGGAGGGTAGAGGTGCAGAGGAGGAGGGTAGTGGCACAGATGAGGAGGAGGGTAGTGGTGCAGAGGAGGAAGAGGTTAGTGGTGCAGAGGAGGAGGAGGGAAGTGGTCCAGAGTTGGAGGAGGGTAGTGGTGCAGAGGAGGAGGATAGTGGTGCAGCGGAGAAGGAGGGTAGTGATGCAGAGGAGGAGAAGGGTAGTGGTGCAGAGGAGAAGGGTAGTGGTGCAGAGGAAGAGGAGGGTAGTGGTGCAGAGGAGAAGGGTAGTGGTGCAGAGAAAAAGGAAGGTAGTGGTACAGAGGAGGGGAGGGTTGTGGTGCAGAGGAGGAGGAGGGTAGTGGTGCAGAGTTAAGGGAGGGTAGTGGTGCAAAGGAGGAGGAAAGTAGTGGTGCAAAAGAGGAGGGGGAGGGTAATGGTGCATAGGAGGAGGAGGGTAGTGGTTCAGAGAAGGAGGACGGTAGTGGTTCAGAAGAGGGGGAGGGTAGTGGTGCAGAGGAGGAGGGGGGTAGGGGTGCAGAGGTGGAGGGTAGTGGTGCAGAGGAGGAGAAGGGTAGTGGTGCAGAGGAGGAGGGTAGTGGTGCAGAGGAGGAGGGTAGTGGTGCAGAGGAGGAGGGTAGTGGTGCAGAGGAGGAAGGTAGTGGTGCAGAGGAGGAGGGTAGTGGTGCAGAGGAGGAGGAGGGTAGTGGTGCAGAGGAGGAAGGTAGTGGTGCAAAGGAGGAGGGGAGTGGTGCAGAGAAGGAAAACGGTAGTGGTGCAGAGGAGGAGGGTAGTGGTGCAGAGGAGAAGGGTAATGGTGTAGAGAAGAAGGAGGGTAGTGGTGCAGAGATGGAGGAGGAGGGTAGTGGTGCAGAGATGGAGGAGGAGGGTAGTGGTGCAGAAGAGGAGGAGGGTAGTGGTGCAGAGGAGGATGGTAGTGGTGTAGAGAGGAGGAGGGTAGTGGTGCAGAGGAGGAGGAGGGGAGTGGTGCAGAGGAGAAGGGTAGTGGTGCAGAGAAGGAAGGTAGTGTTGCAGAGAAGGGGGAAGGTAGTGGTGCAGAGTAGGTGGAGGGTAGTGGTGCAGAGGAGGAGGAGGGTAGTGGTGCAGAGGAGGAGGAGGAGGGTGGTGATGCAAAGGAGGAGAAGGGTAGTGGTGCAGAGGAGGAGGAGAGTAGTGGTGCAGACGACGAGCGTAGAGGTGCAGAGGAGGAGGAGGGTAGTAATGCAGAGGAAGAGGAGGAGGGTAGTGGTGCAGAAGAGGAGGGTAGTGGTGCAGAGGAGGAGGAGGGTAGTGGTGCAGAGGAGGAGGAGGGTAGTGGTGCAGAGGAGGAGGAGGGTAGTGGTGCAGAGGAGGAGGAGGGTAGTGGTGCAGAGGAGGGTAGTGGTGCAGAGGAGGAGGGTAGTGGTGCAGAGGAGGAGGGTAGTGGTGCAGAGGAGGAGGGTAGTGGTGTAGAGGAGGAGGGAAGTGGTGCAGGGGAGGAGGGTAGTGGTGCAGAGAAGGAAAAGGGTAGTGGTGCACAGGAGGAGGGAAGTGGTGCAGAGGTGCAGAGGAGGAGGAGGGGAGTGGTGCAGAGGAGGAGGAGGGGAGTGGTGCAGAGGAGGAGGAGGGGAGTGGTGCAGAGGAGGAGGATAGTGGTGCAAAGGAGGGGGAGGGTAGTGGTGCAGAGGAGGAGGAGGAGGAGGAGAGTAGTGGTGCAGAGGAGGATGAGAGTAGTGGTGTAGAGGAGGAGGAGGGGAGTGGTGCAGAGGAGGAGGAGGGGATTGGTGCAGAGGAGGAGGAGGGGAGTGGTGCAGAGGAGGAGGAGGGTAGTGGTGCAAAGGAGTAGGAGGGGTAGTGGTGTAGAGAAGGGAAAAGGGTAGTGGTGCAGAGGAGGAGGGTAGTGGTGCAGAGGAGGAGGAGATTAGTGGTGCAGAGCAGGAGGAGGAGGGTTTGGTGCAGAGGAGGAGGGTAGTGGTGCAGAGGAGGAGGAGGGTAGTGGTGCAGAGGAGGAGGGTAGTGGTGCAGAGGAGGAGTGTAGTGGTGCAGAGGAGGAGGAGGGTAGTGGTGTAGAGGAGGAAGGTAGTATTGTAGAGGAGGAGAGTAGTGGTGCAGAGGAGGAGAAAGGTAGTGGTGCAGAGAAGGAAAACGGTAGTGGTGCAGAGGAGGAGGAGGGTAGTGGTGCAGAGGAGAAGGGTTGTGGTGTAGAGAAGAAGGAGGGTAGTGGTGCAGAGATGGAGGAGGAGGGTAGTGGTGCAGAGGAGGAGGAGAGTAGTGGTGCAGAGGAGGAGGGTAGTGGTGTAGAGAAGGAGGAGGGTAGTGGTGCAGAGGAGGAGGAGGGTAGTGGTGCAGAGGAGAAGGGTAGTGGTGCAGAGAAGGAAGGTAGTGTTGCAGAGAAGGGGGAGGGTAGTGGTGCAGAGTAGGAGGAGGGTAGTGGTGCAGAGGAGAAGGGTAGTGGTGCAGAGAAGGAAGGTAGTGTTGCAGAGAAGGGGGAGGGTAGTGGTGCAGACGAGGAGGGTAGTAGTGCAGAGGAGGAGGGTAGTGGTGCAGAGGAGGAGGGTAGTGGTGCAGAGGAGAAGGAGGAGGAGGGTAGTGGTGCAGAGGAACGCGTAGTGGTGCTGAGGAGGTGGAGGGGTAGTGGAGCAAAGAAGGAGGGTAGTGGTTCATGAGGATGAGGAGAGTAGTGGTGTATAAGAGGAGGAGGAGAGTAGTGGTGCAGAGGAGGGGGAGGGTAGTGGTGCTGAGGAGGAGGAGGGTAGTGGTGCAGAGGAGGAGGAGGGTTTGGTGCAGAGGAGGAGGAGGGTAGTGGTGCAGAGGAGGAGGAAGGTAGTGGTGCAGAGAAGGAGCGTAGTGGTGCAGAGGAGGAGGGTAGTGGTGTAGAGGAGGAGTGAAGTGGTGCAGAGGAGGAGGGTAGTGGTGTAGAGAAGGAAGAGGGTAGTGGTGCAGAGGAGGAGGGTAGTGGTGCAGAGGAGTAGGAGGGTAGTGGTGCAGAGGAGGAGATAAGTGGTGCAGAGGAGGAGGGTAGTAGTGCAGAGGGGGAGGGTAGTGGTGCAGAGGAGGAGGAGGGTAGTGGTGCAGACGAGGAGGGTAGTAGTGCAGAGGGGGAGGGTAGTGGTGCAGAGGAGGAGGGTAGTGGTGCAGAGGAGGAGGGTAGTGGTGCAGAGGAGAAGGAGGAGGAGGGTAGTGGTGCAGAGGAATAGGGTAGTGGTGCAGAGTACGTGGAGGGTATGGTGCAGAGGAGGAGGGTAGTGGTGCAGAGAAGGAAAAGGGTAGTGATGCAGAGGAGGAGGGTAGCGGTGCAGAGGAAGAGGGTAGTGGTGCAGAGGGGGAGGGTAGTGGTGTAGAGGAGGAGGGTAGTGGTGTAGAGGAGGAGGGAAGTGGTGCAGAGGAGGAGGAGGGTAGTGGTGTAGGGAAGGAAGAGGGTAGTGGTGCAGAGGAGGAGGGTAGTGGTGCAGAGGAGGAGGAGATTAGTGGTGCAGAGGAGGAGGAGGAGGGTTTGGTGCAGAGGAGGAGGAGGAGGGTTTGGTGCAGAGGAGGAGGGTAGTGGTGCAGAGGAGGAGGAGGGTAGTGGTGCAGAGGAGGAGGGTAGTGGTGCAGAGGAGGAGGGTTGTGGTGCAGAGGAGGAGGAGGGTAGTGGTGCAGAGGAGGAAGGTAGTATTGTAGAGGAGGAGAGTAGTGGTGCAGAGGAGGAGAAAGGTAGTGGTGCAGAGAAGGAAAACGGTAGTGGTGCAGAGGAGGAGGAGGGTAGTGGTGCAGAGGAGAAGGGTTGTGGTGTAGAGAAGAAGGAGGGTAGTGGTGCAGAGATGGAGGAGGAGGGTAGTGGTGCAGAGGAGGAGGAGGGTAGTGGTGCAGAGGAGGAGGGTAGTGGTGTAGAGAAGGAGGAGGGTAGTGGTGCAGAGGAGAAGGAGGGTAGTGGTGCAGAGGAGAAGGGTAGTGATGCAGAGAAGGAAGGTAGTGTTGCAGAGAAGGGGGAGAGTAGTGGTGTAGAGGAGGAGGAGGGGAGTGGTGCAGAGGAGGAGGAGGGGATTGGTGCAGAGGAGGAGGAGGAAAGTGGTGCAGAGGAGGAGGAGGGTAGTGGTGCAAAGGAGGAGGAGGGGTAGTGGTGTAGAGAAGGGAAAAGGGTAGTGGTGCAGAGGAGGAGGGTAGTGGTGCAGAGGAGGAGGAGATTAGTGGTGCAGAGCAGGAGGAGGAGGGTTTGGTGCAGAGGAGGAGGGTAGTGGTGCAGAGGAGGAGGAGGGTAGTGGTGCAGAGGAGGAGGGTAGTGGTGCAGAGGAGGAGTGTAGTGGTGCAGAAGAGGAGGAGGGTAGTGGTGTAGAGGAGGAAGGTAGTATTGTAGAGGAGGAGAGTAGTGGTGCAGAGGAGGAGAAAGGTAGTGGTGCAGAGAAGGAAAACGGTAGTGGTGCAGAGGAGGAGGAGGGTAGTGGTGCAGAGGAGAAGGGTTGTGGTGTAGAGAAGAAGGAGGATAGTGGTGCAGAGATGGAGGAGGAGGGTAGTGGTGCAGAGGAGGAGGAGGGTAGTGGTGCAGAGGAGGAGGGTAGTGGTGTAGAGAAGGAGGAGGGTAGTGGTGCAGAGGAGGAGGAGGAGGGTAGTGGTGCAGAGGAGAAGGGTAGTGGTGCAGAGAAGGAAGGTAGTGTTGCAGAGAAGGGGGAGGGTAGTGGTGCAGAGTAGGAGGAGGGTAGTGGTGCAGAGGAGAAGGGTAGTGGTGCAGAGAAGGAAGGTAGTGTTGCAGAGAAGGGGGAGGGTAGTGGTGCAGACGAGGAGGGTAGTAGTGCAGAGGAGGAGGGTAGTGGTGCAGAGGAGGAGGGTAGTGGTGCAGAGGAACGCGTAGTGGTGCTGAGGAGGTGGAGGGGTAGTGGAGCAAAGAAGGAGGGTAGTGGTTCATGAGGATGAGGAGAGTAGTGGTGTATAAGAGGAGGAGGAGAGTAGTGGTGCAGAGGAGGGGGAGGGTAGTGGTGATGAGGAGGAGGAGGGTAGTGGTGCAGAGGAGGAGGAGGGTTTGGTGCAGAGGAGGAGGAGGGTAGTGGTGCAGAGGAGGAGGAAGGTAGTGGTGCAGGGAAGGAGCGTAGTGGTGCAGAGGAGGAGGGTAGTGGTGTAGAGGAGGAGTGAAGTGATGCAGAGGAGGAGGGTAGTGGTGTAGAGAAGGAAGAGGGTAGTGGTGCAGAGGAGGAGGGAAGTGGTGCAGAGGAGTAGGAGGGTAGTGGTGCAGAGGAGGAGATAAGTGGTGCAGAGGAGGAGTGTAGTGGTGCAGAGGAGGAGGAGGGTAGTGGTGCAGACGAGGAAGGTAGTAGTGCAGAGGGGGAGGGTAGTGGTGCAGAGGAGGAGGGTAGTGGTGCAGAGGAGGAGGGTAGTGGTGCAGAGGAGAAGGAGGAGGAGGGTAGTGGTGCAGAGGAATAGGGTAGTGGTGCAGAGTACGTGGAGGGTATGGTGCAGAGGAGGAGGGTAGCGGTGCAGAGGAAGAGGGTAGTGGTGTAGAGAAGGAGGAGGGTAGCGGTGCAGAGGAAGAGGGTAGTGGTGTAGAGAAGGAGGAGGGTAGTGGTACAGAGATGGAGGAGGAGGGTAGTGGTGCAGTGGAGGAGGAGGGTAGTGGTGCAGAGAAGGAGGGTAGTGGTGTAGAGAAAGAGGAGGGCAGTGGTGCAGAGGAGGAGGAGGGTAGTGGTGCAGAGGAGGAGGGTAGTGTTGCAGAGAAGGAAGGTAGAGTGGCAGAGAAGGGGGAGGGTAGTGGTGCAGAGTAGGAGGAGGGTAGTGGTGCAGAGGAGGAGGGAAGTGGTGCAGGGGAGGAGGGTAGTGGTGCAGAGAAGGAAAAGGGTAGTGGTGCAGAGGAGGAGGGAAGTGGTGCAGACGAGGGGGAGGGTAGTGGTTTAGAGGAGGAGGAGGAGGGTGGTGATGCAAAGGAGGAGAAGGGTAGTGGTGCAGAGGAGGAGGAGAGTAGTGGTGCAGAGGACGAGCGTAGTGGTGCAGAGGAGGAGGAGGGTAGTAATGCAGAGGAAGAGGAGGAGGGTAGTGGTGCAGAAGAGGAGGAGGGTAGTGATGCAGAGGAGGAGGAGGGTAGTGGTGCAGAGGAGGATGGTAGTGGTGCAGAGGAGGAGGGTAGTGGTGCAGAGGAGGAGGGTAGTGGCGCAGAGGAGGAGGGTAGAGGTTCAGGGGAGGACGGTAGTGGTGCAGAGGAGGAGGGTAGTGGTGCAGAGGAGGAGGAGGAGGGTAGTGGTGCAGAAGAGGAGGGTAGTGGTGCAGAGGAGGAGGAGGGTAGTGGTGTAGAGAAGGAAGAGGGTAGTAGTTCACAGGAGGAGGGTAGTGGTGTAGAGGAGGAGGAGGGTAGTGATGCAGAGGAGGAGGAGGGTAGTGGTGCAGAGGAGGAGAGTAGTGAAGCAGAGGAGGAGGAGGGTAGTGGTGCAGAGAAGGGGGGTTGTGGTGCAGAGGAGGAGGGTAGTGGTGCAGAGGGTGAGGGTAGTGATGCTGAGGAGGATGGTGGTGCAGAGGAGGAGGAGGGTAGTGGTGCAGAATAAGAGGGTAGTGGTGCAGAAGAGGAGGAGGAGGGTAGTGATGGAGAGAAGGAGGAGGGTAGTAGTGCAGAGGAGGAGGGTAGTGGTGTAGAGGAGGAGGGTAGAGGTGCAGAGGAGGAGGAGGGTAGTGGTGCAGAGGAGGAGGGTAGTGGTGCAGAGGGGGAGGGTAGTGGTGTAGAGGAGGAGGGTAGTGGTGTAGAGGAGGAGGGAAGTGGTGCAGAGGAGGAGGAGGGTAGTGGTGTAGGGAAGGAAGAGGGTAGTGGTGCAGAGGAGGAGGGTAGTGGTGCAGAGGAGGAGGAGATTAGTGGTGCAGAGGAGGAGGAGGAGGGTTTGGTGCAGAGGAGGAGGGTAGTGGTGCAGAGGAGGAGGAGGGTAGTGGTGCAGAGGAGGAGGGTAGTGGTGCAGAGGAGGAGGGTTGTGGTGCAGAGGAGGAGGAGGGTAGTGGTGCAGAGGAGGAAGGTAGTATTGTAGAGGAGGAGAGTAGTGGTGCAGAGGAGGAGAAAGGTAGTGGTGCAGAGGAGGAGGGTAGTGGTGCAGAGAACGTGGAGGGTAGTGGTGCAGAGGAGGAGGGGAGTGGTGCAGAGAAGGAAAACGGTAGTGGTGCAGAGGAGGAGGATAGTGGTGCAGAGGAGAAGGGTAGTGGTGTAGAGAAGGAGGAGGGTAGTGGTGCAGAGATAAAGGAGGAGGGTAGTGGTGCAGAGGAGGAGGAGGGTAGTGGTGTAGAGGAGGAGGGTAGTGGTATAGAGAAGGAGGAGGGTAGTGGTGCAGAGGAGAAGGAGGGTAGTGGTGCAGATGAGAAGGGTAGTGGTGCAGAGAAGGAAGGTAGTGTTGCAGAGAAGGGGGAGGGTAGTGGTGCAGAGTAGGAGGAGGGTAGTGGTGCAGAGTAGGAGGAGGGTAGTGGTGCAGAGGAGGTGGAGGGGTAGTGGAGCAAAGAAGAAGGGTAGTGGTGCATGAGGATGAGGAGAGTAGTGGTGTAAAAGAGGAGGAGGAGAGTTGTGGTGCAGAGGATGGGGAGGGTAGTGGTGCAGAGGAGGAGGAGGGTAGTGGTGCAGAGGAGGAGGAGGGTTTGGTGCAGAGGAGGAGGAGGGTAGTGGTGCAGAGGAGGAGGAAGGTAGCGGTGCAGAGAAGGAGGGTAGTGGTGCAGAGGAGGAGTGTAGTGGTGTAGAGGAGGAGGGAAGTGGTGCAGAGGAGGAGGAGGGTAGTGGTGCAGATGAAAGGGTAGTGGTGCAGAGGAGGTGGAGGGGTAGTGGAGCAAAGAAGAAGGGTAGTGGTGCATGAGGATGAGGAGAGTAGTGGTGTAAAAGAGGAGGAGGAGAGTTGTGGTGCAGAGGAGGGGGAGGGTAGTGGTGCTGAGGAGGAGGAGGGTAGTGGTGCAGAGGAGGAGGAGGGTTTGGTGCAGAGGAGGAGGAGGGGAGTGGTGCAGAGGAGGAGGAAGGTAGTGGTGCAGAGAAGGAGGGTAGTGGTGCAGAGGAGGAGGGTAGTGGTGTAGAGGAGGAGGGAAGTGGTGCAGAGGAGGAGGAGGGTAGTGGTGTAGAGAAGGAAGAGGGTAGTGGTGCAGAGGAGGAGGGTAGTGGTGCAGAGGAGGAGGAGGGTAGTGGTGCAGAGGAGGAAGAGGGTAGTGGTGCAGAGGAGGATGGTAGTGGTGCACAGGAGGAGGAGGGTAGTGTTGCAGAGGGGGAGGGTAGTGGTGCTGAGGAGGAGGATAGTGGTGCAGAGGAGGAGGGTAGTGGTGCAGAATAGGAGGAGGGTAGTGGTGCAGAGGAGGAGGAGGAGGAGGGTAGTGGTGTATAGGAGGAGGGTAGTGGTGCAGAGGAGGAGGGTAGTGGTGCAGAGGAGGAGGGTAGTTATGCAGAGGAGGAGAGGGAGGGTAGTGGTGCAGAGGAGGAGGAGGAGGGTAGTGGTTCAAAGGGGGATGAGAGTGTTGGTGCAGAGGAGAAAGAGAGTAGTAGAGCAGAGGAGGAGGGTAGTGGTGCAGAGGAGGGGGTAGTGGTGCAGAGGAGGAGGAGGGTAGTGGTTCAAAGGAGGATGAGGGTAGTGGTGCAGAGGAGGAGGAGGGTAGAGGTGCAGAGGAGGAGGAGGGTAGTGGTGCAGAGGAGGAGGGTAGTGGTGCAGAGGGGGAGGGTAGTGGTGTAGAGGAGGAGGGTAGTGGTGTAGAGGAGGAGGGAAGTGGTGCAGAGGAGGAGGATGGTAGTGGTGTAGGGAAGGAAGAGGGTAGTGGTGCAGAGGAGGAGGGTAGTGGTGCAGAGGAGGAGGAGATTAGTGGTGCAGAGGAGGAGGAGGAGGGTTTGGTGCAGAGGAGGAGGGTAGTGGTGCAGAGGAGGAGGAGGGTAGTGGTGCAGAGGAGGAGGGTAGTGGTGCAGAGGAGGAGGGTTGTGGTGCAGAGGAGGAGGAGGGTAGTGGTGCAGAGGAGGAAGGTAGTATTGTAGAGGAGGAGAGTAGTGGTGCAGAGGAGGAGAAAGGTAGTGGTGCAGAGGAGGAGGGTAGTGGTGCAGAGAACGTGGAGGGTATGGTGCAGAGGAGGAGGGGAGTGGTGCAGAGAAGGAAAAACGGTAGTGGTGCAGAGGAGGAGGATAGTGGTGCAGAGGAGAAGGGTAGTGGTGTAGAGAAGGAGGAGGGTAGTGGTGCAGAGATAAAGGAGGAGGGTAGTGTTGCAGAGGAGGAGGAGGGTAGTGTTGCAGAGGAGGAGGAGGGTAGTGGTGCAGAGGAGGAGGGTAGTGGTATAGAGAAGGAGGAGGGTAGTGGTGCAGGGGAGAAGGAGGGTAGTGGTGCAGATGAGAAGGGTAGTGGTGCAGAGAAGGAAGGTAGTGTTGCAGAGAAGGGGGAGGGTAGTGGTGCAGAGTAGGAGGAGGGTAGTGGTGCAGAGTAGGAGGAGGGTAGTGGTGCAGAGGAGGAGGAGGGTTTGGTGCAGAGGAGGAGGAGGGTAGTGGTGCAGATGAAAGGGTAGTGGTGCAGAGGAGGTGGAGGGGTAGTGGAGCAAAGAAGAAGGGTAGTGGTGCATGAGGATGAGGAGAGTAGTGGTGTAAAAGAGGAGGAGGAGATTTGTGGTGCAGAGGAGGGGGAGGGTAGTGGTTCTGAGGAGGAGGAGGGTAGTGGTGCAGAGGAGGAGGAGGGTTTGTTGCAGAGGAGGAGGAGGGGAGTGGTGCAGAGGAGGAGGAAGGTAGTGGTGCAGAGAAGGAGGGTAGTGGTGCAGAGGAGGAGGGTAGTGGTGTAGAGGAGGAGGGAAGTGGTGCAGAGGAGGAGGAGGGTAGTGGTGTAGAGAAGGAAGAGGGTAGTGGTGCAGAGGAGGAGGGTAGTGGTGCAGAGGAGGAGGAGGGTAGTGGTGCAGAGGAGGAAGAGGGTAGTGGTGCAGAGGAGGATGGTAGTGGTGCACAGGAGGAGGAGGGTAGTGTTGCAGAGGGGGAGGGTAGTGGTGCTGAGGAGGAGGATAGTGGTGCAGAGGAGGAGGGTAGTGGTGCAGAATAGGAGGAGGGTAGTGGTGCAGAGGAGGAGGAGGAGGGTAGTGGTGTATAGGAGGAGGGTAGTGGTGCAGAGGAGGAGGGTAGTGGTGCAGAGGAGGAGGGTAGTTATGCAGAGGAGGAGAGGGAGGGTAGTGGTGCAGAGGAGGAGGAGGAGGGTAGTGGTTCAAAGGGGGATGAGAGTGTTGGTGCAGAGGAGAAAGAGAGTGGTGGAGCAGAGGAGGAGGGTAGTGGTGCAGAGGAGGGGGTAGTGGTGCAGAGGAGGAGGAGGGTAGTGGTTCAAAGGAGGATGAGGGTAGTGGTGCAGAGGAGGAGGAGGGTAGAGGTGCAGAGGAGGAGGAGGGTAGTGGTGCAGAGGAGGAGGGTAGTGGTGCAGAGGGGGAGGGTAGTGGTGTAGAGGAGGAGGGTAGTGGTGTAGAGGAGGAGGGAAGTGGTGCAGAGGAGGAGGATGGTAGTGGTGTAGGGAAGGAAGAGGGTAGTGGTGCAGAGGAGGAGGGTAGTGGTGCAGAGGAGGAGGAGATTAGTGGTGCAGAGGAGGAGGAGGAGGGTTTGGTGCAGAGGAGGAGGGTAGTGGTGCAGAGGAGGAGGAGGGTAGTGGTGCAGAGGAGGAGGGTAGTGGTGCAGAGGAGGAGGGTTGTGGTGCAGAGGAGGAGGAGGGTAGTGGTGCAGAGGAGGAAGGTAGTATTGTAGAGGAGGAGAGTAGTGGTGCAGAGGAGGAGAAAGGTAGTGGTGCAGAGGAGGAGGGTAGTGGTGCAGAGAACGTGGAGGGTATGGTGCAGAGGAGGAGGGGAGTGGTGCAGAGAAGGAAAAACGGTAGTGGTGCAGAGGAGGAGGATAGTGGTGCAGAGGAGAAGGGTAGTGGTGTAGAGAAGGAGGAGGGTAGTGGTGCAGAGATAAAGGAGGAGGGTAGTGTTGCAGAGGAGGAGGAGGGTAGTGTTGCAGAGGAGGAGGAGGGTAGTGGTGCAGAGGAGGAGGGTAGTGGTATAGAGAAGGAGGAGGGTAGTGGTGCAGGGGAGAAGGAGGGTAGTGGTGCAGATGAGAAGGGTAGTGGTGCAGAGAAGGAAGGTAGTGTTGCAGAGAAGGGGGAGGGTAGTGGTGCAGAGTAGGAGGAGGGTAGTGGTGCAGAGTAGGAGGAGGGTAGTGGTGCAGAGGAGGAGGAGGGTTTGGTGCAGAGGAGGAGGAGGGTAGTGGTGCAGATGAAAGGGTAGTGGTGCAGAGGAGGTGGAGGGGTAGTGGAGCAAAGAAGAAGGGTAGTGGTGCATGAGGATGAGGAGAGTAATGGTGTAAAAGAGGAGGAGGAGAGTTGTGGTGCAGAGGAGGGGGAGGGTAGTGGTGCTGAGGAGGAGGAGGGTAGTGGTGCAGAGGAGGAGGAGGGTTTGGTGCAGAGGAGGAGGAGGGTAGTGGTGCAGAGGAGGAGGAAGGTAGTGGTGCAGAGCAGGAGGGTAGTGGTGCAGAGGAGGAGGGTAGTGGTGTAGAGGAGGAGGGAAGTGGTGCAGAGGAGGAGGAGGGTAGTGGTGTAGAGAAGGAAGAGGGTAGTGGTGCAGAGGAGGAGGGTAGTGGTGCAGAGGAGGAGGAGGGTAGTGGTGCAGAGGAGGAAGAGGGTAGTGGTGCAGAGGAGGATGGTAGTGGTGCACAGGAGGAGGAGGGTAGTGTTGCAGAGGGGGAGGGTAGTGGTGCTGAGGAGGAGGATAGTGGTGCAGAGGAGGAGGGTAGTGGTGCAGAATAGGAGGAGGGTAGTGGTGCAGAGGAGGATGGTAGTGGTGCACAGGAGGAGGAGGGTAGTGTTGCAGAGGGGGAGGGTAGTGGTGCTGAGGAGGAGGATAGTGGTGCAGAGGAGGAGGGTAGTGGTGCAGAATAGGAGGAGGGTAGTGGTGCAGAGGAGGAGGGTAGTTATGCAGAGGAGGAGAGGGAGGGTAGTGGTGCAGAGGAGGAGGAGGAGGGTAGTGGTTCAAAGGGGGATGAGAGTGTTGGTGCAGAGGAGAAAGAGAGTAGTGGAGCAGAGGAGGAGGGTAGTGGTGCAGAGGAGGGGGTAGTGGTGCAGAGGAGGAGGAGGAGGGTAGTGGTTCAAAGGAGGATGAGGGTAGTGGTGCAGAGGAGGAGGAGGGTAGAGGTGCAGAGGAGGAGGAGGGTAGTGGTGCAGAGGAGGAGGGTAGTGGTGCAGAGGGGGAGGGTAGTGGTGTAGAGGAGGAGGGTAGTGGTGTAGAGGAGGAGGGAAGTGGTGCAGAGGAGGAGGAGGGTAGTGGTGTAGGGAAGGAAGAGGGTAGTGGTGCAGAGGAGGAGGGTAGTGGTGCAGAGGAGGAGGAGATTAGTGGTGCAGAGGAGGAGGAGGAGGGTTTGGTGCAGAGGAGGAGGGTAGTGGTGCAGAGGAGGAGGAGGGTAGTGGTGCAGAGGAGGAGGGTAGTGGTGCAGAGGAGGAGGGTTGTGGTGCAGAGGAGGAGGAGGGCAGTGGTGCAGATGAGGAAGGTAGTATTGTAGAGGAGGAGAGTAGTGGTGCAGAGGAGGAGAAAGGTAGTGGTGCAGAGGAGGAGGGTAGTGGTGCAGAGAACGTGGAGGGTATGGTGCAGAGGAGGAGGGGAGTGGTGCAGAGAAGGAAAACGGTAGTGGTGCAGAGGAGGAGGATAGTGGTGCAGAGGAGAAGGGTAGTGGTGTAGAGAAGGAGGAGGGTAGTGGTGCAGAGATAAAGGAGGAGGGTAGTGGTGCAGAGGAGGAGGAGGGTAGTGGTGCAGAGGAGGAGGGTAGTGGTATAGAGAATGAGGAGGGTAGTGGTGCAGGGGAGAAGGAGGGTAGTGGTGCAGATGAGAAGGGTAGTGGTGCAGAGAAGGAAGGTAGTGTTGCAGAGAAGGGGGAGGGTAGTGGTGCAGAGTAGGAGGAGGGTAGTGGTGCAGAGTAGGAGGAGGGTAGTGGTGCAGAGGAGGAGGAGGGTTTGGTGCAGAGGAGGAGGAGGGTAGTGGTGCAGATGAAAGGGTAGTGGTGCAGAGGAGGTGGAGGGGTAGTGGAGCAAAGAAGAAGGGTAGTGGTGCATGAGGATGAGGAGAGTAGTGGTGTAAAAGAGGAGGAGGAGAGTTGTGGTGCAGAGGAGGGGGAGGGTAGTGGTGCTGAGGAGGAGGAGGGTAGTGGTGCAGAGGAGGAGGAGGGTTTGGTGCAGAGGAGGAGGAGGGTAGTGGTGCAGAGGAGGAGGAAGGTAGTGGTGCAGAGCAGGAGGGTAGTGGTGCAGAGGAGGAGGGTAGTGGTGTAGAGGAGGAGGGTAGTGGTGCAGAGGAGGAGGAGGGTAGTGGTGCAGAGGAGGAAGAGGGTAGTGGTGCAGAGGAGGATGGTAGTGGTGCACAGGAGGAGGAGGGTAGTGTTGCAGAGGGGGAGGGTAGTGGTGCTGAGGAGGAGGATAGTGGTGCAGAGGAGGAGGGTAGTGGTGCAGAATAGGAGGAGGGTAGTGGTGCAGAGGAGGAGGAGGAGGGTAGTGGTGTATAGGAGGAGGGTAGTGGTGCAGAGGAGGAGGGTAGTGGTGCAGAGGAGGAGGGTAATTATGCAGAGGAGGAGAGGGAGGGTAGTGGTGCAGAGGAGGAGGAGGAGGGTAGTGGTTCAAAGGGGGATGAGAGTGTTGGTGCAGAGGAGAAAGAGAGTAGTGGAGCAGAGGAGGAGGGTAGTGGTGCAGAGGAGGGGGTAGTGGTGCAGAGGAGGAGGAGGGTAGTGGTTCAAAGGAGGATGAGGGTAGTGGTGCAGAGGAGGAGGAGGGTAGTGGTGCAGAGGAGGAGGAGGGTAGTTGTGCAGAGGTGGAGGAGCGTAGTGGTGCAGAGTAAGAGGGTAGTGGTGCAGAGGAGCAGGAGGTTAGTGGTGCAGAGGAGGAGGGTATGGTGCAGATTAGGAGGGTAGTGGTGCAGAGGAGGAGGGTAGCAGAGGAGGAGGGTAGTGGTGCAGAGGTGGAGGAGGGTAGTGGAGCAGAGGAGGAGGAGAGTAGTGGTGCAAAGGAGGAGGAGGGTAGTGGTGCAGAGGAGATGTAGGGTAGTGGAGCAGAGGAGGAGGGTAGTGGTTCAGAGGAGGTGGGTAGTGGTGCTGCGGAGGAGGAGGGTAGTGGTGCAGAGGAGGAGGAGGGTAGTGGTGCAGAGGAGGAGGTGGGTAGTGGTGCAGAGGAGGAGGAGGTTAGTGGTGCAGAGGAGGAGGGTATGGTGCAGATTAGGAGGGTAGTGGTGCAGAGGAGGAGGAGGGTAGTGGTGCAGAGGTGGAGGAGGGTAGTGGTGCAGAGGAGGAGGGTAGTGGTGCAGAGGTGGAGGAGGATAGTGGAGCAGAGCCAGATACCATAAACCACCATAACCTACACCACCATTAACAATAACCACCACTATCACTAATCACAACCATCAGCCACCACAATTACTAACCACAGCAATCAACCACCACCACCACCAACTACAACTATTAACCACCACTAGAACCAACCACAACCACCAACAATAAACATCACCCACCACTGCCACCAATCACAACCTACCACCACTGCCACCAACCACAACCCAGCAACAATTCCACCACCACTACCATGGATTCTCCATTAAGTGAAAGTAATGAGTAAAATATTTTTAACCTACCTTTTATTATGCTTCAGTTTTATTTCTAGTATATGTAGAAATATATTTTTAATATATTTCTACATTTTTTATATATATTCCATCAATCAGGAAAACGATTTTTATGCAACATTTAAGGTTGCGACACGGTCTCAAAATTGTTTAGCCAAAGTTGTACAGTAAGTTGTGGCAACTTATTTACAACCACACAATAACGTAGCTAATACATGAAAACAAACGTTGTCACACCTGGCTACTCTCCCGACCCACACCTGTAGATAAGAGGGAACACAGAAGCCCACACCTGGCTACTCTCCCCACCCACACCTTCAGATGAGAGGGAACACGGAAGACCACACCTGGCTACTCTCCTCACCCACACCTGCAGATGGGAAGGAACACGGAAGCCCACACCTGGCTACTCTCCACCCCACACTTGCACATGAGAGGGAACACGGAAGCCCACACCTGGCTACTCTCCACCCCACACCTGTAGATGAGAGGGAACACGGAAGCCCACACCTGGTAACTCTCCACCCCACACTTGCACATGAGAGGGAACACGGAAGCCCACACCTGGCTACTCTTCCGACCCACACCTGCACGTGAGAGGGAACACTAAAGCCCACACCTGGCTACTCTCCCGACCCACACCTGCACATGAGAGGGAACACTAAAGCCCACACCTGGCTACTCTCCCCACCCACACCTGTCTATGTCACACACTCATGCCAAAGAAAACTTATATCAAGTAAATCTAGCTTGTATTAAGCAAGACAATGTTGGGCTAAATATTGATCAGTGTTATCTTATAAGCAGTGAAGCTTGCTTAATGAATATTCTTGGTCGCTAAACGGTGCTCAAAGTTACTCAAGAAGCATTATAAGTTCTCTAATTCATGACTTTTAATGTAAAAATATTTTTGAAACCACTGGAAGCACTGTGAATTAAACAACTGAGTTACAGATATTCACGTGTTAAAATGTCGTCAATACGTACAGGTGAGACGCGTGTTAGGGAAGTGCAAGAGACTATACCCTCCTCTTGAGGGAGGACACAGCTGAGCCGCCAGGTGGCAGCACCAGTCTATGGCGGGGTCGTCATCAGTGAGACGCTCCCACCTGATGATCAGGCGGAGCTCCCTTCCCTGGTACGGCAGAGTGTCCAGGGTGTCCGGGTCCACGTAGCCCGTGGCGTCCAGGGTGTCCGGGTCCACGTAGCCCGTGGCGTCCAGGGTGTCCGGGTCCACGTAGCCCGTGGCGTCCAGGGTGTCCGGGTCCACGTAGCCCGTGGCGTCCAGGGTGTCCGGGTCCACGTAGCCCGTGGCGTCCAGGGTGTCCGGGTCCACGTAGCCCGTGGCGTCCAGGGTGTCCGGGTCCACGTAGCCCGTGGCGTCCAGGGTGTCCGGGTCCACGTAGCCCGTGGCGTCCAGGGTGTCCGGGTCCACGTAGCCCGTGGCGTCCAGGGTGTCCGGGTCCACGTAGCCCGTGGCGTCCAGGGTGTCCGGGTCCACGTAGCTCGTGTCGTCCAGGGTGTCCGGGTCCACGTAGCCCGTGGCGTCCAGGGTGTCCGGGTCCACGTAGCCCGTGGCGTCCAGGGTGTCCGGGTGCACGTAGCCCGTGTCGTCCAGGGTGTCCGGGTCCACGTAGCCCGTGGCGTCCAGGGTGTCCGGGTCCACGTAGCCCGTGGCGTCCAGGGTGTCCGGGTGCACGTAGCCCGTGTCGTCCAGGGTGTCAGGGTCCACGTAGCCCGTGGCGTCCAGGGTGCCCGGGTCCACGTAGCCCGTGTCGTCCAGGGTGTCAGGGTCCACGTAGCCCGTGGCGTCCAGGGTGTCCGGGTCCACGTAGCCCGTGGCGTCCAGGGTGTCCGGGACCACGTAGCCCCTGACGTCCAGGTCAATGCCTGAAGACATACACTGAGATACAGTCACGGTCGTTACTGGTATGTTCTAAGATATAACAAGAAGACATACTGAGCCATCCACTCACCTTACTGCTGGGTTTATTACCTGATGACAAGTCCGTATTTTGGACAGTATTAATAGCATCTAAACTATGTATTAATAGCTTTTAAAAGCCACGGTCAAGGTCATCGGTAACAATGGTCAAGGTCATCTGTATCAATGGTCAAGGTCACAGTCAAGGTCATCTGTATCAATGGTCAAGGTCATCTGTATCAATGGTCAAGGTCATCTGTATCAATGGTCAAGGTCATCCGCATCAATGGTCAAGGTCATCTGTATCAATGGTCAAGGTCACAGTCAAGGTCATCTGTATCAATGGTCAAGGTCATCTGTATCAATGGTCAAGGTCATCCGCATCAATGGTCAAGGTCATCTGTATCAATGGTCAAGGTCACAGTCAAGGTCATCTGTATCAATGGTCAAGGTCACATTCAAGGTCATCTGTATCAATGGTCAAGGTAATCTGTATCAATTGTCAAGGTCACAGTCAATGTAATCTGTATCAATTGACAAGGTCACAGTCAATGTAATCTGTATCAATTGTCAAGGTCACAGTCAAGGTCATCTGTATCATGGTCAAGGTCACAGTCAAGATCATCTGTATCAATGGTCAAGGTCACAGTCAAGGTCATCTGTATCATGGTGAAGGTCACAGTCATGGTCATGGTCATCTTTATCAATGGTCAAGGTCTCATTAGAAGGTCATATAAACTAAGTCAGGGTCACAGTGAAAGGTCATCTGGACCAAGTATCAAGGTCACAGGGATAGATGGGTCACCTGAATTAAGGATCAAAGTTACGGAAGGTCTAATTAACCAAGGATCAAGGTCACAGTGAAAGGTCAACCTGAAAAGGAATTAGGTCACAGTGAAAGGTCATCTTGAACAGGAATTAGGTCACAGTGAAAGGTCCTCTTAAACAGGAATTAGGTCACAGTGAAAGGTCATCTTGAACAGGAACAAGGTCACAGTAAAAGGTCATCTTGAACAGGAATTAGGTCACAGTGAAAGGTCATCTTGAACAGGAATTAGGTCACAGTGAAAGGTCATCCTGAACAGGAATTAGGTCACAGTGAAAGGAGATCTGTACCACGAGTCAAAGTCAAAGTGGTAAGTCATCTGAACCAAAAGTATGGCGTCGCTAAATACTTCATGAAATTATTTATGCACAAGAATATATACAGCAGCGGAATGTTTCGAAAATTTATTATTCATGGAGTAGTCGCCCTTAATAAGTCTATATTTGTAATCAAAGTAGAAGGTTTGTCACCCATAGGGTGACTATAATTGTAAACAATGTAAGGTGTTTGTCACCCTTAAGGTGACTATATTTGTAAACAATGTAAGGTGTTTGTCTCCCTTAAGGTGACTATATTTGTAAACAATATAAGGTGTTTGTCACCCTTAAGGTGACTATATTTGTAAACAATATAAGGTGTTTGTCGCTCTTAAGGTGACTATATTTGTAAACAATATCAGGTGTTTGTCGCCCTTAAGGTGACTATATTTGTAAACAATATAAGGTGTTTGTCGCCCTTAAGGTGACTATATTTGTAAACAATATCAGGTGTTTGTCGCTCTTAAGGTGACTATATTTGTAAACAATATCAGGTGTTTGTCGCCCTTAAGGTGACTATATTTGTAAACAATATCAGGTGTTTGTCGCTCTTAAGGTGACTATATTTGTAAACAATATCAGGTGTTTGTCGCCCTTAAGGTGACTATATTTGTAAACAATATCAGGTGTTTGTCGCTCTTAAGGTGACTATATTTGTAAACAATATCAGGTGTTTGTCGTCCATAAGATGAATATATTTGTAAACAATATCAGGTGTTTGTCTCCCTTAAGGTGATTATGTTTGTAAACAATATAAGGAATCTTTCGTCTATAAGGTTGTAAACATATATGTAAACAATGTAAATCTGAATTACTATATTAAACATGACGAATGAAGCCCTTTGCGTAATTTTGGTATTAATAAATAACCCTAAAAATTATGGTGGAAAATATGAATATTTACCAAGATCCTGCAGGTGAGGAAGGTGAGGCAGGTGACGGATGAGGACGGGCAGTTGGTGTAGTGTGAGGTGCAGGAGGAGGCTCTCGAGGGTGTGAGGCAGGAGGGGTATGGCTGCCTCAGACAAGTCACCACTAAACTCCTCTAAGGTACACTTACTGCCGGGGGCTGTCAGCCTCTCCAAACATTGTTTTGTTATATCACTTCTCTCTTTGCTGTCTAAACTATAGTCAAGATCTAGGTATATGGTTACCTTCATTGTTGCCAGCACTGACAGTGTAGACAGGTGCTGCTTTAGTTGGGATGTATCCTTTATGTTTAGGTAAATGTTCTTAGGTGTCACCTTCTTAAGAACAAGCGGCAGGACAACCCACGAGTCAACACTCCGTATTGACCACTCTTGTTCTGTACGCAGCTTCTCACACACGGCTTGGATGACGTGCTCACTCCCGCGGGACTCTGCTACATGCTTCAACAGCTCGTCAGGCTCAAGTGTAACCATCTCGCACAGGTCAATTATGTGAGTAATGAACCTGTGCTCTACTCCCCGGGCACACAGCACCCCGGTAGTGCTGACTAAAATGTTCTGCCATCTGGGGCGCTCAATAAACTCTTGTAGCACGCTAATATCAAACTTTGACACTCTCAGGTGATCTCCCAAGGAGCGTTTTTCCTTACGTACAACATCCACCAAGAGGTCAATGATTGTAGAGCTTTCCCCTGATACACGGTGTGATGCTGGATCACCTCGGCCTTGCTCAGCCCTCAACAAGAGATCGACCAGCCTCCTGCTGGCACAATACTCCTGGTACCTGGCGTGAAAATAGCCAAACACCCACACCACATTGAGGCCCCGACGGTAGCTGGTTCTTGTGAAATAGTTGGACAAGACCTCCTCCTGTGGCAGTCCCAGAGTGTCACACTTCTCCCTAATCTCCGCTTCCGTCTCCGGCCAAAGGTCGTACTCCTGCCTCTGGATCCCTCTTAAACTAATCTCTTCTAAGAACCTCAAAAACTTTTTCACATTTTCGTCACATTTTCCTTTGGGTTCGGTCACGTGTTTGTCTGTGAGTCTGGACACTAATTTGTTGGTTATGAAGTCATGAATCTTCTCGTAGACTTGAGTGTTTGTGGTGAGATTGTTAAATTCTTCTGGAGCCTCGACACACAGCAGCGCCAACAAGGTCAAGGTGAGTGGAGTGTTGAGGTACTCACCCAGGAACTGACTCATCTGCTCCAGCCGCTGGGTAAACCTCCCTGTGATGACACTCCGTTGGCTCTCTTCCTCCACCAGCACCTTGATGGTTCTCTCGGCGAACTCCACGCGACGTTCTGGAGTGATGCCCAAGACGAGGATGTTGCAGCGAGGTCTGGTGTGTGGGACGAGCTGTGACAGTTGTTGGTCCCACCCCGGCCGTGTGGTTATCACCAACCTCACATCCTTGCCAGGCAGGTGCAACAGCTCCTTCACCAGCCTTCCTGAATGGTCGTTGACCTCGTCGTAGCCGTCAATCAGGACTAATATATTTAAGCTCAAGATTATCTCCTTAAACAGCTGGAAGTCGGCACCAGAATCACGAAGTGTTTGAGGCAGCAACTGGCGGAGGAGACCATCGAAGGTATTAAGATATGAGTCCCTGCACTGTACATAGAAAACGAGGTCCACAGTGCCCAGGTGACGTATGGCAGCAGGGTCCTCTACCCACTTCTCGAGGATGAGCTTGAGTAAAGTTGTCTTGCCCATACCACCTTCCCCCGTCAGGAGGACACACTCAGGGACTCTTCCGTCCTCTCGTCTCATGCTCAAGATGTCTTCAAAGTTTATATCCTGACCCTTGGCAGCGTGGGAGGGTCTTGCCCCTATGACAGGATCTTCAAGGAGTCGTAGTCGTGTAAAAGCAAGACTTGGGTTGTAGTTAATGTTGAGGAGGAGCCAGGGTGCGGGAACAATCTGGTACAGAAGTTTATACCCGTCAGTTAGCTCCTGCTTGCTCATCTGCTTAACCTCTTCTGTGATGTGGCTTTTGAACATCTTAATCTCCTGGCGGAGCTGAGGCAAGTACGCCACATCTGAGGGATCCAGCGGCTCTCTGACCTTCTCTAGCAGATCACCAATATACTTGGTGACATCTCTGGTCACGTGGTCCACATCCTGGCTGTTTATCCCACACCGGACGCCGGCCTCAGCCAGCATCTTAGCCAATAAGTCACTGAGCTCCGTCAGTGTTGACGTAAGATCTTGCTCTGACATTCCCACATTATCATGGGCCAACGTGTTTCGGTGTTGCTTCAGGCTGTAAATGAGGTGTTCAAGTGATGGTCCCAGAGGTCTTGGAGTGGTCCACGTGGGGTCATCCTTCATAGCCAGACCACACACATGTTGCAGGAGTTTATACAACAGGGTGATGTCAAAAGTTGCAGCGTCAGAGGAATCTTTGAGTTTATCCCTCTGGTGATCATTGAAGACACGCCTGTACTGAACATTGGTGTACCCCAAGTCCTGAGTGAGGTAAGTCAGTACTGGGAAGGTGCCCCGGTACGACCACATAAACACACTTGCTAGCGCGTCTCGTCCTGCCTTAGTCACAGCCAGTCCATACCGCAGTCTGTTCACATCTTCCGGTTGGATAACAGGACTCGAGGCCGCCATATTGGGTCGTATGATACTCACCTCACACAACTGTTGTCAAGTTTCACACAAGCAGTAAATGTCCCACGCTGGTTTTGTTATTATATTATGTTTAAAAACATAACATTGTTTCTCACTGTCGGAGACGGGCAGCTTGTTAGGCTTGTGTAGGCCTTCCTAAGCCAACGACAGACCTTCCTCAGGATGCATCCCTCAACAGTTGACTAATTTCCAGGTTAATGTTTACTGCTAGGTGAACAGAGGTATCAGGAGGCTGAGCATCTCACACTGCCAGGGAATCAAACTCGGATCTAATCGGTGATGATCCGACTGCATTAACCACAATACAGTCACTTAATTGACCACAAATATAAGTGATTTCCAAATAAACCAAATTTTACAAAATGTGTTCACATGTTAATGCAATATTCGGTTCCAGCTTTATTTGTTATTTTCAATTTGTTCTTTAACTAGTTAATTTCTTCTGTCTTTATACTCTTCAGAATTCTGGCATCTGGAAGAACAATTTAACGTTATTAAAACAAGATGTTAGTGTTAAACATTGGGTCAGAAATACATTTTTGAGATCACTAAAACAAATAAAGTTCCAAAGTCTGCCTCCTGAATTTTTTTATATATTTTATAACTTAAAACTTGTCAATATTTTGACCTAACTCCTGTGATCATTGTGGTGTTGGCTTCTGGTTTAGGTAGAGTAATGGTGCTCATTTTCTCACACAGAAATATACGGTGTAGCATTTAGTAATGTTATTCTCTGCCTTTATCTTGCTCTTGTAAGGACCTATTTAGATTATGCAGTTCAGTTTGGTCAACATACAATATACTGGACATAATTTAACTTGAACCCGTAAAGAGAAGAATGACAAAGTTGATCTCAGGAATTAGAAATCTCCCTTATTAAGAGAGATTAAGGAAGCAATGTTTACACATTCTTCGGAAAGTATAGTTGATATTATTGATGTTGTCAAAAGGATGAAAAGTTATATCGAAGGTAGTAATAATAAGTTGTTAACTATATCAACACAAAATAGAACAAGAAATGACGAATCTGTATCAATAAAAATAATGTCTGCTTCTCTGTCTATGCGAGCTAGAAGACCCTACTCAGGGAGCTAGCCTCACCTAATTTCTAACAGTAATTCCTGCTGGGTATGTGCCCAACAGGGAATGGCATATATGTAGGGAGTACAACTTTAAAGAGTACCAAAGCTACCCCCTTACCACGAACTTTGCTATATCATATTAATTAGGCTTTGAATTATTTATTTATTTTTTTGCAAGGGTTCCCATCTGAGCTTCTGTGTAGATCGCCCTCTCCCCCTCCGCTCTCTTGTGGACAATATTCACAGTATAATGTTAACAACTTACATGGAGTTTACTACAAGTAAACTTCCGTCCCCTGAGAGTCTCTTATAGGAGCAATGATGGAGGGCCGCGTAGAGGCTCATCATATAAAATGGCCGCCTAGAGGCACATAAAATGGCCGCCTAGAGGCACATAAAATGGCCGCCTAGAGGCACATAAAATGGCCGCCAGGAGGCACATAAAGGGCCGCCTAGAGGAACATAAAATGGCCGCCTAGAGGCACATAAAATGGCCGCCTAGAGGCACATAAAGGGGCCGCCTAGAGGTGCATAAAGGGCCGCCTAGAGGCACATAAAATGGCCGCCTAGAGGCACATAAAATGGCCGCCTAGAGGCACATAAAATGGCCGCCTAGAGGCACATAAAATGGCCGCCTAGAGGCACATAAAATGGCCGCCTAGAGGCACACAAAATGGCCGCCTAGAGGCACATAAAGGGGCCGCCTAGAGGTGCATAAAGGGCCGCCTAGAGGCACATAAAATGGCCGTCTAGAGGCACATAAAATGGACGCCTATAGGTGCATAAAGGGCCGCCTAGAGGCACATAAAATGGCCGCCTAGAGGCACATAAAGGGCCGCCTAGAGGCACATAAAGGGCCGCCTAGAGGTGCATAAAGGGCCGCCTAGAGGCACATAAAATGGCCGTCTAGAGGCACATAAAATGGACGCCTATAGGTGCATAAAGGGCCGCCTAGAGGCACATAAAATGGCCGCCTAGAGGCACAAAAAATGGACGCCTATAGGTGCATAAAGGGCCGCCTAGATGCACATAAAATGGCCGACTAGAGGCACACAAAATGGCCGCCTAGAGGCGCATAAAGGGGGCCGCCTAGAGGCGCATAAAGGGGCCGCCTTGAGGCACATAAAGGGGACAGACTGAGGCACATAAAGAGCCGCCTAGAGGAACATAATGGGTCGCTTGTAGGTACATAAAGGGGCCGCCTAGAGGCACATAAAAGGGCCGCCTAGAGGCACATAAAGGGGCCGCCTAGAGGTACATAATGGGTCGCCTGGAGGTACATAATGGGTCGCCTAGAGGTACATAAAGAGGCCGCCTAGAGGCACATAAAATTGCCACCTTAAGGTCCATGGAACGGCCGCCTACATTCACATAAAATGGACGTCTAGAAGCCCCTAAATAGCCACCAAGAGGCCTATAAAGCGGCCGCCTTAAAGCACATAAAATGGCCACCAAGACGCAAATAAAATGGCCGCCAAGAGGCTCCTAGAATAGCCCCCTAAAATCCCATAAACAAGCCGCCTAGAGGCATGTAAAGATGCCGCCTAGAGGCACATAAAGGGCCGCCTAGAGGCACATAAAGGGCCGCCTAGAGGCACATAAAGGAGCCGCCTGGCGGTACATAAAGGAGCCGCCGAGAGGCGCATAAAGGAGCCGCCTAGAGGCGCAAAAAGGAGCCGCCTAGAGGCTCATAAAAGAGCCGCCTAGAGGCACATAAAGGAGCCGCCTAGAGGTACATAAAGGGGCCGCCTAGAGGCTCATAAAGGGCCGCCTAGAGGTACATAAAGGAGCCGCCTAGAGGCACATAAAGGGCCGCCTAGAGGCATATAAAGGAGCCACCTTGAGGCGCATAAAGGACCGCCAAGAGGCACATAAAGGAGCCCCAAGAGGCACATAAAGGGCCGCCTAGAGGCACATAAAATGGACGCCTATAGGTGCATAAAGGGCCGACTAGAGGCACATAAAATGGCCGACTAGAGGCACATAAAATGGCCGCCTAGAGGCACATAAAATGGCCGACTAGAGGCACATAAAATTGACGCCTAGAGGCACATAAAATTGACGCCTAGAGGCACATAAAATGGCCGCCTAGAGGCACATAAAATGGCCGCCTAGAGGCACATAAAATGGACGCCTATAGGTGCATAAAGGGCCGCCTAGAGGCACATAAAATGGCCGCCTAAAGGCACATAAAATTGACTCCTAGAGGCACATACAATTGACGCCTAGAGGCACATAAAATGGCCGCCTAGAGGCACATAAAATGGCCGCCTAGAGGCACATAAAATGGACGCCTATAGGTGCATAAAGGGCCGCCTAGAGGCACATAAAATGGCCGACTAGAGGCACATAAAATGGCCGCCTAGAGGCACATAAAATGGCCGCCTAGAGGCACATAAAATGGCCGCCTAGAGGCACATAAAATGGCCGTCTAGAGGCACATAAAATGGACGCCTATAGGTGCATAAAGGGCCGCCTAGAGGCACATAAAATGGCAGCCTAGAGGCACAAAAAATGGACGCCTGTAGGTGCATAAAGGGCCGCCTAGAGGCACATAAAATGGCCGACTAGAGGCACACAAAATGGCCGCCTAGAGGCGCATAAAGGGGGCCGCCTAGAGGCGCATAAAGGGGCCGCCTTGAGGCACATAAAGGGGACAGACTGAGGCACATAAAGAGCCGCCTAGAGGAACATAATGGGTCGCTTGTAGGTACATAAAGGGGCCGCCTAGAGGCACATAAAAGGGCCGCCTAGAGGCACATAAAGGGGCCGCCTAGAGGTACATAATGGGTCGCCTGGAGGTACATAATGGGTCGCCTAGAGGTACATAAAGAGGCCGCCTAGAGGCACATAAAATTGCCACCTTAAGGTCCATGGAACGGCCGCCTACATTCACATAAAATGGACGTCTAGAAGCCCCTAAATAGCCACCAAGAGGCCTATAAAGCGGCCGCCTTAAAGCACATAAAATGGCCACCAAGACGCAAATAAAATGGCCGCCAAGAGGCTCCTAGAATAGCCCCCTAAAATCCCATAAACAAGCCGCCTAGAGGCATGTAAAGATGCCGCCTAGAGGCACATAAAGGGCCGCCTAGAGGCACATAAAGGGCCGCCTAGAGGCACATAAAGGAGCCGCCTGGCGGTACATAAAGGAGCCGCCAAGAGGCGCATAAAGGAGCCGCCTAGAGGCGCAAAAAGGAGCCGCCTAGAGGCTCATAAAAGAGCCGCCTAGAGGCACATAAAGGAGCCGCCTAGAGGTACATAAAGGGGCCGCCTAGAGGCTCATAAAGGGCCGCCTAGAGGTACATAAAGGAGCCGCCTAGAGGCACATAAAGGGCCGCCTAGAGGCATATAAAGGAGCCACCTTGAGGCGCATAAAGGGCCGCCTAGAGGCACATAAAGGAGCCCCAAGAGGCACATAAAGGGCCGCCTAGAGGCACATAAAGGGCCGCCTAGAGGCACATATAGGGCCGCCTAGAGGTACATAATGGAGCCGCCTAGAGGCACATAAAGGAGCCCCCTAGAGGCACATAAAGGGCCGCCTAGAGGTGCATAAGGGGCCGCCTAGAAGCACATAATGGAGCCGCCTAGAGGCACATAAAGGGCCGCCTAGAGGTACATAAAGGCCCGCCTAGAGGTACATAATGGAGCCCCCTAGAGGCGCATCAAGGTGCCGCCTAGAGGCACATAAAGGGCCGCCAAGAGACACATAAAGGGCCGCTTAGAAGCACATAAAGGGCCGCCTAGAAGCACATAATGGAGCCGCCTATAGGTACATAAAGGGCCGCCTAGAGGTACATAAAGGGCCGCCTAGAGGCACATAAAGGGCCGCCTAGAGGCACATAAAGCGCCGCCTAGAGGCACATAAAGGGCCGCCTAGAAGCACATAAAGGGCCGCCTAGAGGCACATTAAGGAGCCGCCTAGAGGCGCATCAAGGTGCCGCCTAGAGGTACATAAAGGGGCTGCCTAGAGGTACATAAAGGGGCCGCCTAGAGGTACATAAAGGCCCGCCTAGAGGTACATAAAGGGCCGCCTAGAGGCACATAAAGGGCCGCCCAGAGGCACATAAAGGGCCGCCTAGAGGCACATAAAGGGCCGCCTAGAAGCACATAAAGGGCCGCCTAGAGGCACATAAAGGAGCCGCCTAGAGGCGCATCAAGGTGCCGCCTAGAGGTACATAAAGGGGCCGCCTAGAGGTACATAAAGGGGCCGCCTAGAGGTACATAAAGGCCCGCCTAGAGGTACATAAAGGGCCGCCTAGAAGCACATAAAGGAGCCGTCTAGAGACACATAAAGGCCCGCCTAGAAGCACATAAAGGAGCCGTCTAGAGGCACATAAAGGGCCGCCTAGAGGCACATAAAGGGGCCGCCTAGAGGCACATAAAGGGCCGCCTAGAAGTGCATAGAGGGCCGCCTAGAGGCACATAAAGGAGCCGCCTAGAAGCACATAAATGGGCCGCCTAGAGGCGCATAAAGGGCCGCCTAGAAGCACATAAAAGGGCCGCCTAGAGGCACATAATGGGCCGCCAAACGGCACATAAAGGGGCCGCCTAGAGGCGAATAAAAGAGCCGCCTAGAGGTGCATAAAGGGGCCACCTAAAGGTACATAAAGGGGCCGCCTAGAGGCACATAAAGAGGCCGCCTAGAGTTACATAAAGGGGCCGCCTAGAGGCACATAAAGGGCCGCCTGTAAGTACATAAAGGGGCCGCCTAGAGGCACATAATGGGCCGCCAAGAGGCACATAAAGGGGCCGCCTAGAGGCGCATAAAGGGGCCACCTAGAGGTACATAAATGGGCCGCTTAGAGGTGCTTAAAGTGCCACCTAGAGGAACACAAAGGGCCGCCTAGAGGCACGTTAAGGGGCCGCCTAGAGGCACATAAAGGGGCCGCCTAGAGGCACATAAAGGGCCGCTTAGAGGCACATAAAGGGCCGCCTAGAGGCACATAAAGGGCCGCCTAGAGGCACATAAAGGAGCCGCCTGGAGGTACATAAAGGGGCCGCCTAGAGGCACATAAAGGGCCGCCTAGAGGCACATAAAGGGCCGCCTAGAGGCACATAAAGGAGCCGCCTGGAGGTACATAAAGGGGCCGCCTAGAGGCACATAAAGGGGCCGCCTAGAGGCACATAAAGGGCCGCCTAGAGGTGCATAAAAGGAGCACCTAGAGGCACATAAAGGGCCGCCTAGAGGTGCATAAAGGGGCCGCCTAGAGGTACATAAAGGGGTCGCCTGGAGGCACATAAAGGGCCGACTAGAGGTGCATAAAGGGGCCGCCTAGAGGTGCATAAATGGGCCGCCTAGAGGTACATAAAGGGGCCGCCTAGAGGCACATAAAGGGCCGCTTAGAGGCACATAAAGGGCCGCCTAGAGGCACATAAAGGGCCGCCTAGAGGCACATAAAGGGTCGCCTAGAGGCACATAAAGGGCCGCCTAGAGGCACATAAAGGGCCGCCTAGAGTCACATAAAGGGGCCGCCTAGAGGCATATAAAGGGGCCACCTAGAGGCACATAAAGGGGTCGCCTAGAGGCACATAAAGGGCCGACTAGAGGTGCATAAATGGGCCGCCTAGAGGTGCATAAATGGGCCGCCTAGAGGTACATAAAAAGCCGCCTAGAGGCACATTACGGAGCCGCCTAGAGGTACATAAAGGGGCCGCCTAGAGGTACATAAAGGTGCCGCCAAGAGGCACATACAGGGGCCGCCTAGAGGCACATAAAGGGCCGCCTAGAGGCACATAAAGGAGCCGCCTAGAGTTACATAAAAGAGCCGCCTAGAGGTTCATAAAGGGCCACCTAGTGGTGCATAAAGGAGCCGCCTTGAGGCACATAAAGGGGCCGCCTAGAGGCACATAAAGGGGCCGCCTAGAGACACATAAAGGGGCCGCCTAGAGTTACATAAAGGTGCCGCCTAGAGGCACATACAGGGGCCGCCTAGAGGCACATAAAGGGCCGCCTAGAGGCACATAAAGGAACCGCCTAGAGTTACATAAAAGAGCCGCCTAGAGGTTCATAAAGGGCCACCTAGTGGTGCATAAAGGAGCCGCCTTGAGGCACATAAAGGGGCCGCCTAGAGGCACATAAAGGGGCCGCCTAGAGGAACATAAAGGGGCCGCCTATAGGCACATAAAGGAGCCGCCTAGAGGCACATAAAGGAACCGCCTAAAGTCACATAAAGGAGCCGCCTAGAGGCAAATAAAGGGCTGCCTAGAGGCTCATAAAGGGCCGCCTAGAGGCGCATAAAGGGGCCGCCTAGAGGCACATAAAGGAGCCTCCTAGAGGTGCATAAAGGGCGGCCTAGAGGAGCCGCCTAGAGGCACATAAAGGGCTGCCTAGAGGCTCATAAAGGGCCGCCTAGAGGAGCCGCCTAGAGGCACATAAAGGGCTGCCTAGAGGCTAATAAAGGGCCGCCTAGAGGCGCATAAAGGACCCGCCTAAAGGCACATAAAGGGGCCTCCTAGAGGCACATAAAGGGCTGCCTAGAGGCACATAAAGGGCCGCCTAGAGGCGCATAAAGGGGCCGCCTAGAGGCACATAAAGGAGCCTCCTAGAGGTGCATAAAGGGCGGCCTAGAGGTACATAAAGGAGCCGCCTAGAGGCACATAAAGGGCCGAATAGAGGCACATAAAGGAGCCGCCTAGAGGCACATAAAGGAACCGCCTAGAGGCACATATAGGGGCCGCCTAGAGGTACGTAAAGGAGCCGCCTAGAGGCACATAAAGGGCCGAATAGAGGCACATAAAGGAGCCGCCTAGAGGCACATATAGGGGCCGCCTAGAGGTACATGAAGGGCCGAATAGAGGCACATAAAGGACCGCCTAGAGGTGCATAAAGGGCCGCCTAGAGGAACATAAATGGGCCGCTTAAAGGTGCATAAAGGGCCGCCTAGAGGCGCATATAGGGGCCGCCTAGAGGTACATAAAGGGCCGAATAGAGGCACATAAAGGGCCGCCTAGAGGCACAATTAGGGGCCGCCTAGAGGTACATAAAGGGCCGAATAGAGGCACATAAAGGGCCGCCTAGAGGGACATTAAGGGGCCGCCTAGAGGCACATAAAGGGCCGCCTAGAGGTACATAAAGGGCCGCCTAGAGGCACATAAAGGGCCGCCTAGAGGCACATAATGGGCCGCCTAGAGGCACATAAAGAGACCGCCTAGAGGCACATAAAGGGCCGCCTAGAGGCACATAAAGGGACCACCTAGAGGCACATAAAGGGCCGCCTAGAGGCACATAAAGGACCGCCTAGAGGCACATAAAGAGCCGCCTAGAGGCACATAAAGGGCCGCCTAGAGGTACATAAATGGGCCGCTTAAAGGTGCATAAAGGGCCGCCTAGAGGCGCATAAAGGGGGCCGCCTAGAGGCGCATAAAGGGGCCGCCTAGAGGCACATAAAGGGGACAGACAGAGGCACATAAAGAGCCGCCTAGAGGAACATAATGGGTCGCTTGTAGGTACATAAAGGGGCCGCCTAGAGGCACATAAAGGGGCCGCCTAGAGGCACATAAATGGGCCGCCTAGAGGCACATAAAGGGGCCGCCTAGAGGCACATAAAAGGGCCGCCTAGAGGTACATAATGGGTCGCCTAGAGGTACATAAAGGGCCGCCTAGAGGCACATAAAGGGCCGCCCAGAGGCACATAAAGGGCCGCCTAGAGGCACATAAAGGGCCGCCTAGAAGCACATAAAGGGCCGCCTAGAGGCACATAAAGGAGCCGCCTAGAGGCGCATCAAGGTGCCGCCTAGAGGTACATAAAGGGGCCGCCTAGAGGTACATAAAGGGGCCGCCGAGAGGTACATAAAGGCCCGCCTAGAGGTACATAAAGGACCGCCTAGAAGCACATAAAGGAGCCGTCTAGAGACACATAAAGGCCCGCCTAGAAGCACATAAAGGAGCCGTCTAGAGGCACATAAAGGGCCGCCTAGAGGCACATAAAGGGGCCGCCTAGAGGCACATAAAGGGCCGCCTAGAAGTGCATAGAGGGCCGCCTAGAGGCACATAAAGGAGCCGCCTAGAGGCGCATCAAGGTGCCGCCTAGAGGTACATAAAGGGGCCGCCTAGAGGTACATAAAGGGGCCGCCTAGAGGTACATAAAGGCCCGCCTAGAGGTACATAAAGGGCCGCCTAGAAGCACATAAAGGAGCCGTCTAGAGACACATAAAGGCCCGCCTAGAAGCACATAAAGGAGCCGTCTAGAGGCACATAAAGGGCCGCCTAGAGGCACATAAAGGGGCCGCCTAGAGGCACATAAAGGGCCGCCTAGAAGTGCATAGAGGGCCGCCTAGAGGCGCATAAAGGGCCGCCTAGAAGCACATAAAAAGGCCGCCTAGAGGCACATAATGGGCCGCCAAACGGCACATAAAGGGGCCGCCTAGAGGCGAATAAAAGAGCCGCCTAGAGGTGCATAAAGGGGCCACCTAAAGGTACATAAAGGGGCCGCCTAGAGGCACATAAAGAGGCCGCCTAGAGTTACATAAAGGGGCCGCCTAGAGGCACATAAAGGGCCGCCTGTAAGTACATAAAGGGGCCGCCTAGAGGCACATAATGGGCCGCCAAGAGGCACATAAAGGGGCCGCCTAGAGGCGCATAAAGGGGCCACCTAGAGGTACATAAATGGGCCGCTTAGAGGTGCTTAAAGTGCCACCTAGAGGAACATAAAGGGCCGCCTAGAGGCACGTTAAGGGGCCGCCTAGAGGCACATAAAGGGGCCGCCTAGAGGCACATAAAGGGCCGCTTAGAGGCACATAAAGGGCCGCCAAGAGGCACATAAAGGGCCGCCTAGAGGCACATAAAGGAGCCGCCTGGAGGTACATAAAGGGGCCGCCTAGAGGCACATAAAGGGCTGCCTAGAGGCACATAAAGGGCCGCCTAGAGGCACATAAAGGAGCCGCCTGGAGGTACATAAAGGGGCCGCCTAGAGGCACATAAAGGGGCCGCCTAGAGGCACATAAAGGGCCGCCTAGAGGTGCATAAAAGGAGCACGTAGAGGCACATAAAGGGCCGCCTAGAGGTGCATAAAGGGGCCGCCTAGAGGTACATAAAGGCGTCGCCTGGAGGCACATAAAGGGCCGACTAGAGGTGCATAAAGGGGCCGCCTAGAGGTGCATAAATGGGCCGCCTAGAGGTACATAAAGGGGCCGCCTAGAGGCACATAAAGGGCCGCTTAGAGGCACATAAAGGGCCGCCTAGAGGCACATAAAGGGCCGCCTAGAGGCACATAAAGGGTCGCCTAGAGGCACATAAAGGGCCGCCTAGAGGCACATAAAGGGCCGCCTAGAGGCACATAAAGGGGCCGCCTAGAGGCATATAAAGGGGCCACCTAGAGGCACATAAAGGGGTCGCCTAGAGGCACATAAAGGGCCGACTAGAGGTGCATAAATGGGCCGCCTAGAGGTGCATAAATGGGCCGCCTAGAGGTACATAAAAAGCCGCCTAGAGGCACATTACGGAGCCGCCTAGAGGTACATAAAGGGGCCGCCTAGAGGTACATAAAGGTGCCGCCAAGAGGCACATACAGGGGCCGCCTAGAGGCACATAAAGGGCCGCCTAGAGGCACATAAAGGAGCCGCCTAGAGTTACATAAAAGAGCCGCCTAGAGGTTCATAAAGGGCCACCTAGTGGTGCATAAAGGAGCCGCCTTGAGGCACATAAAGGGGCCGCCTAGAGGCACATAAAGGGGCCGCCTAGAGACACATAAAGGGGCCGCCTAGAGTTACATAAAGGTGCCGCCTAGAGGCACATACAGGGGCCGCCTAGAGGCACATAAAGGGCCGCCTAGAGGCACATAAAGGAACCGCCTAGAGTTACATAAAAGAGCCGCCTAGAGGTTCATAAAGGGCCACCTAGTGGTGCATAAAGGAGCCGCCTTGAGGCACATAAAGGGGCCGCCTAGAGGCACATAAAGGGGCCGCCTAGAGGAACATAAAGGGGCCGCCTATAGGCACATAAAGGAGCCGCCTAGAGGCACATAAAGGAACCGCCTAAAGTCACATAAAGGAGCCGCCTAGAGGCAAATAAAGGGCTGCCTAGAGGCTCATAAAGGGCCGCCTAGAGGCGCATAAAGGGGCCGCCTAGAGGCACATAAAGGAGCCTCCTAGAGGTGCATAAAGGGCGGCCTAGAGGAGCCGCCTAGAGGCACATAAAGGGCTGCCTAGAGGCTCATAAAGGGCCGCCTAGAGGAGCCGCCTAGAGGCACATAAAGGGCTGCCTAGAGGCTAATAAAGGGCCGCCTAGAGGCGCATAAAGGACCCGTCTAAAGGCACATAAAGGGGCCTCCTAGAGGCACATAAAGGGCTGCCTAGAGGCACATAAAGGGCCGCCTAGAGGCGCATAAAGGGGCCGCCTAGAGGCACATAAAGGAGCCTCCTAGAGGTGCATAAAGGGCGGCCTAGAGGTACATAAAGGAGCCGCCTAGAGGCACATAAAGGGCCGAATAGAGGCACATAAAGGAGCCGCCTAGAGGCACATAAAGGAACCGCCTAGAGGCACATATAGGGGCCGCCTAGAGGTACGTAAAGGAGCCGCCTAGAGGCACATAAAGGGCCGAATAGAGGCACATAAAGGAGCCGCCTAGAGGCACATATAGGGGCCGCCTAGAGGTACATAAAGGGCCGAATAGAGGCACATAAAGGACCGCCTAGAGGTGCATAAAGGGCCGCCTAGAGGAACATAAATGGGCCGCTTAAAGGTGCATAAAGGGCCGCCTAGAGGCGCATATAGGGGCCGCCTAGAGGTACATAAAGGGCCGAATAGAGGCACATAAAGGGCCGCCTAGAGGCACAATTAGGGGCCGCCTAGAGGTACATAAAGGGCCGAATAGAGGCACATAAAGGGCCGCCTAGAGGGACATTAAGGGGCCGCCTAGAGGCACATAAAGGGCCGCCTAGAGGTACATAAAGGGCCGCCTAGAGGCACATAAAGGGCCGCCTAGAGGCACATAATGGGCCGCCTAGAGGCACATAAAGAGACCGCCTAGAGGCACATAAAGGGCCGCCTAGAGGCACATAAAGGGACCACCTAGAGGCACATAAAGGGCCGCCTAGAGGCACATAAAGGGCCGCCTAGAGGCACATAAAGGGCCGCCTAGAGGCACATAAAGGGCCGCCTAGAGGTACATAAATGGGCCGCTTAAAGGTGCATAAAGGGCCGCCTAGAGGCGCATAAAGGGGGCCGCCTAGAGGCGCATAAAGGGGCCGCCTAGAGGCACATAAAGGGGACAGACAGAGGCACATAAAGAGCCGCCTAGAGGAACATAATGGGTCGCTTGTAGGTACATAAAGGGGCCGCCTAGAGGCACATAAAGGGGCCGCCTAGAGGCACATAAATGGGCCGCCTAGAGGCACATAAAGGGGCCGCCTAGAGGCACATAAAAGGGCCGCCTAGAGGTACATAATGGGTCGCCTAGAGGTACATAAAGGGCCGCCTAGAGGCACATAAAGGGCCGCCCAGAGGCACATAAAGGGCCGCCTAGAGGCACATAAAGGGCCGCCTAGAAGCACATAAAGGGCCGCCTAGAGGCACATAAAGGAGCCGCCTAGAGGCGCATCAAGGTGCCGCCTAGAGGTACATAAAGGGGCCGCCTAGAGGTACATAAAGGGGCCGCCTAGAGGTACATAAAGGCCCGCCTAGAGGTACATAAAGGGCCACCTAGAAGCACATAAAGGAGCCGTCTAGAGACACATAAAGGCCCGCCTAGAAGCACATAAAGGAGCCGTCTAGAGGCACATAAAGGGCCGCCTAGAGGCACATAAAGGGGCCGCCTAGAGGCACATAAAGGGCCGCCTAGAAGTGCATAGAGGGCCGCCTAGAGGCACATAAAGGAGCCGCCTAGAAGCACATAAATGGGCCGCCTAGAGGCGCATAAAGGGCCGCCTAGAAGCACATAAAAGGGCCGCCTAGAGGCACATAATGGGCCGCCAAACGGCACATAAAGGGGCCGCCTAGAGGCGAATAAAAGAGCCGCCTAGAGGTGCATAAAGGGGCCACCTAAAGGTACATAAAGGGGCCGCCTAGAGGCACATAAAGAGGCCGCCTAGAGTTACATAAAGGGGCCGCCTAGAGGCACATAAAGGGCCGCCTGTAAGTACATAAAGGGGCCGCCTAGAGGCACATAATGGGCCGCCAAGAGGCACATAAAGGGGCCGCCTAGAGGCGCATAAAGGGGCCACCTAGAGGTACATAAATGGGCCGCTTAGAGGTGCTTAAAGTGCCACCTAGAGGAACATAAAGGGCCGCCTAGAGGCACGTTAAGGGGCCGCCTAGAGGCACATAAAGGGGCCGCCTAGAGGCACATAAAGGGCCGCTTAGAGGCACATAAAGGGCCGCCTAGAGGCACATAAAGGGCCGCCTAGAGGCACATAAAGGAGCCGCCTGGAGGTACATAAAGGGGCCGCCTAGAGGCACATAAAGGGCCGCCTAGAGGCACATAAAGGGCCGCCTAGAGGCACATAAAGGAGCCGCCTGGAGGTACATAAAGGGGCCGCCTAGAGGCACATAAAGGGGCCGCCTAGAGGCACATAAAGGGCCGCCTAGAGGTGCATAAAAGGAGCACCTAGAGGCACATAAAGGGCCGCCTAGAGGTGCATAAAGGGGCCGCCTAGAGGTACATAAAGGGGTCGCCTGGAGGCACATAAAGGGCCGACTAGAGGTGCATAAAGGGGCCGCCTAGAGGTGCATAAATGGGCCGCCTAGAGGTACATAAAGGGGCCGCCTAGAGGCACATAAAGGGCCGCTTAGAGGCACATAAAGGGCCGCCTAGAGGCATATAAAGGGCCGCCTAGAGGCACATAAAGGGTCGCCTAGAGGCACATAAAGGGCCGCCTAGAGGCACATAAAGGGCCGCCTAGAGGCACATAAAGGGGCCGCCTAGAGGCATATAAAGGGGCCACCTAGAGGCACATAAAGGGCCGACTAGAGGTGCATAAATGGGCCGCCTAGAGGTGCATAAATGGGCCGCCTAGAGGTACATAAAAAGCCGCCTAGAGGCACATTACGGAGCCGCCTAGAGGTACATAAAGGGGCCGCCTAGAGGTACATAAAGGTGCCGCCAAGAGGCACATACAGGGGCCGCCTAGAGGCACATAAAGGGCCGCCTAGAGGCACATAAAGGAGCCGCCTAGAGTTACATAAAAGAGCCGCCTAGAGGTTCATAAAGGGCCACCTAGTGGTGCATAAAGGAGCCGCCTTGAGGCACATAAAGGGGCCGCCTAGAGGCACATAAAGGGGCCGCCTAGAGGAACATAAAGGGGCCGCCTATAGGCACATAAAGGAGCCGCCTAGAGGCACATAAAGGAACCGCCTAAAGTCACATAAAGGAGCCGCCTAGAGGCAAATAAAGGGCTGCCTAGAGGCTCATAAAGGGCCGCCTAGAGGCGCATAAAGGGGCCGCCTAGAGGCACATAAAGGAGCCTCCTAGAGGTGCATAAAGGGCGGCCTAGAGGAGCCGCCTAGAGGCACATAAAGGGCTGCCTAGAGGCTCATAAAGGGCCGCCTAGAGGAGCCGCCTAGAGGCACATAAAGGGCTGCCTAGAGGCTAATAAAGGGCCGCCTAGAGGCGCATAAAGGACCCGCCTAAAGGCACATAAAGGGGCCTCCTAGAGGCACATAAAGGGCTGCCTAGAGGCACATAAAGGGCCGCCTAGAGGCGCATAAAGGGGCCGCCTAGAGGCACATAAAGGAGCCTCCTAGAGGTGCATAAAGGGCGGCCTAGAGGTACATAAAGGAGCCGCCTAGAGGCACATAAAGGGCCGAATAGAGGCACATAAAGGAGCCGCCTAGAGGCACATAAAGGAACCGCCTAGAGGCACATATAGGGGCCGCCTAGAGGTACGTAAAGGAGCCGCCTAGAGGCACATAAAGGGCCGAATAGAGGCACATAAAGGAGCCGCCTAGAGGCACATATAGGGGCCGCCTAGAGGTACATAAAGGGCCGAATAGAGGCACATAAAGGACCGCCTAGAGGTGCATAAAGGGCCGCCTAGAGGAACATAAATGGGCCGCTTAAAGGTGCATAAAGGGCCGCCTAGAGGCGCATATAGGGGCCGCCTAGAGGTACATAAAGGGCCGAATAGAGGCACATAAAGGGCCGCCTAGAGGCACAATTAGGGGCCGCCTAGAGGTACATAAAGGGCCGAATAGAGGCACATAAAGGGCCGCATAGAGGGATATTAAGGGGCCGCCTAGAGGCACATAAAGGGCCGCCTAGAGGTACATAAAGGGCCGCCTAGAGGCACATAAAGGGCCGCCTAGAGGCACATAATGGGCCGCCTAGAGGCACATAAAGAGACCGCCTAGAGGCACATAAAGGGCCGCCTAGAGGCACATAAAGGGACCACCTAGAGGCACATAAAGGGCCGCCTAGAGGCACATAAAGGGCCGCCTAGAGGCACATAAAGGGCCGCCTAGAGGCACATAAAGGGCCGCCTAGAGGTACATAAATGGGCCGCTTAAAGGTGCATAAAGGGCCGCCTAGAGGCGCATAAAGGGGGCCGCCTAGAGGCGCATAAAGGGGCCGCCTAGAGGCACATAAAGGGGACAGACAGAGGCACATAAAGAGCCGCCTAGAGGAACATAATGGGTCGCTTGTAGGTACATAAAGGGGCCGCCTAGAGGCACATAAAGGGGCCGCCTAGAGGCACATAAATGGGCCGCCTAGAGGCACATAAAGGGGCCGCCTAGAGGCACATAAAAGCGCCGCCTAGAGGTACATAATGGGTCGCCTGGAGGTACATAATAGGTCGCCTGGAGGTACATAAAGAGGCCGCCTAGAGGCACATAAAATTGCCACATTAAGGTCCATGGAACGGCCGCCTACATTCACATAAAATGGACGTCTAGAAGCCCCTAAATAGCCACCAAGAGGCCTATTAAGCGGCCGCCTTAAAGCACATAAAATGGCCACCTAGACGTAAATAAAATGGCCGCCAAGAGGCTCCTAGAATAGCCATCTAAAATCCCATAAACAAGCCGCCTAGAGGCACATAAAGGAGCCGCCTAGAGGTACATAAAGAGGCCGCCTAGAGGTATATAAAGGGGCCACCTAGAGGTACATAAAGAGGCCGCCTAGAGGTATATAAAGGGGCCGCCTAGAGGTATATAAAGGGGCCGCCTAGAGGTACATAACAGAGCCGCCTAGAGGCACATAAAGGAACCGCCTAGAGCCTCATAAAGGAGCCGCCTGGAGGTACATAAAGGGCCGCCTAGAGGTACATAAAGGGCCGCCAAGAGGCACATAAAGGGGCCGCCGAGAAGTACATAAAGAGGCCGCCTAGAGGTACATAAAGGGGCCGCCTAGAGGTACATAAAGGAGCCGCCTAGAGGCACATAAAGGGGTCGCCTAGAGGCACATAAAGGGCCGACTAGAGGTGCATAAATGGGCCGCCTAGAGGTGCATAAATGGGCCGCCTAGAGGTACATAAAAAGCCGCCTAGAGGCACATTACGGAGCCGCCTAGAGGTACATAAAGGGGCCGCCTAGAGGTACATAAAGGTGCCGCCAAGAGGCACATACAGGGGCCGCCTAGAGGCACATAAAGGGCCGCCTAGAGGCACATAAAGGAGCCGCCTAGAGTTACATAAAAGAGCCGCCTAGAGGTTCATAAAGGGCCACCTAGTGGTGCATAAAGGAGCCGCCTTGAGGCACATAAAGGGGCCGCCTAGAGGCACATAAAGGGGCCGACTAGAGACACATAAAGGGGCCGCCTAGAGTTACATAAAGGTGCCGCCTAGAGGCACATACAGGGGCCGCCTAGAGGCACATAAAGGGCCGCCTAGAGGCACATAAAGGAACCGCCTAGAGTTACATAAAAGAGCCGCCTAGAGGTTCATAAAGGGCCACCTAGTGGTGCATAAAGGAGCCGCCTTGAGGCACATAAAGGGGCCGCCTAGAGGCACATAAAGGGGCCGCCTAGAGGAACATAAAGGGGCCGCCTATAGGCACATAAAGGAGCCGCCTAGAGGCACATAAAGGAACCGCCTAAAGTCACATAAAGGAGCCGCCTAGAGGCAAATAAAGGGCTGCCTAGAGGCTCATAAAGGGCCGCCTAGAGGCGCATAAAGGGGCCGCCTAGAGGCACATAAAGGAGCCTCCTAGAGGTGCATAAAGGGCGGCCTAGAGGAGCCGCCTAGAGGCACATAAAGGGCTGCCTAGAGGCTCATAAAGGGCCGCCTAGAGGAGCCGCCTAGAGGCACATAAAGGGCTGCCTAGAGGCTAATAAAGGGCCGCCTAGAGGCGCATAAAGGACCCGCCTAAAGGCACATAAAGGGGCCTCCTAGAGGCACATAAAGGGCTGCCTAGAGGCACATAAAGGGCCGCCTAGAGGCGCATAAAGGGGCCGCCTAGAGGCACATAAAGGAGCCTCCTAGAGGTGCATAAAGGGCGGCCTAGAGGTACATAAAGGAGCCGCCTAGAGGCACATAAAGGGCCGAATAGAGGCACATAAAGGAGCCGCCTAGAGGCACATAAAGGAACCGCCTAGAGGCACATATAGGGGCCGCCTAGAGGTACGTAAAGGAGCCGCCTAGAGGCACATAAAGGGCCGAATAGAGGCACATAAAGGAGCCGCCTAGAGGCACATATAGGGGCCGCCTAGAGGTACATAAAGGGCCGAATAGAGGCACATAAAGGACCGCCTAGAGGTGCATAAAGGGCCGCCTAGAGGAACATAAATGGGCCGCTTAAAGGTGCATAAAGGGCCGCCTAGAGGCGCATATAGGGGCCGCCTAGAGGTACATAAAGGGCCGAATAGAGGCACATAAAGGGCCGCCTAGAGGCACAATTAGGGGCCGCCTAGAGGTACATAAAGGGCCGAATAGAGGCACATAAAGGGCCGCATAGAGGGACATTAAGGGGCCGCCTAGAGGCACATAAAGGGCCGCCTAGAGGTACATAAAGGGCCGCCTAGAGGCACATAAAGGGCCGCCTAGAGGCACATAATGGGCCGCCTAGAGGCACATAAAGAGACCGCCTAGAGGCACATAAAGGGCCGCCTAGAGGCACATAAAGGGACCACCTAGAGGCACATAAAGGGCCGCCTAGAGGCACATAAAGGGCCGCCTAGAGGCACATAAAGGGCCGCCTAGAGGCACATAAAGGGCCGCCTAGAGGTACATAAATGGGCCGCTTAAAGGTGCATAAAGGGCCGCCTAGAGGCGCATAAAGGGGGCCGCCTAGAGGCGCATAAAGGGGCCGCCTAGAGGCACATAAAGGGGACAGACAGAGGCACATAAAGAGCCGCCTAGAGGAACATAATGGGTCGCTTGTAGGTACATAAAGGGGCCGCCTAGAGGCACATAAAGGGGCCGCCTAGAGGCACATAAATGGGCCGCCTAGAGGCACATAAAGGGGCCGCCTAGAGGCACATAAAAGGGCCGCCTAGAGGTACATAATGGGTCGCCTGGAGGTACATAATAGGTCGCCTGGAGGTACATAAAGAGGCCGCCTAGAGGCACCTAAAATTGCCACATTAAGGTCCATGGAACGGCCGCCTACATTCACATAAAATGGACGTCTAGAAGCCCCTAAATAGCCACCAAGAGGCCTATTAAGCGGCCGCCTTAAAGCACATAAAATGGCCACCTAGACGTAAATAAAATGGCCGCCAAGAGGCTCCTAGAATAGCCATCTAAAATCCCATAAACAAGCCGCCTAGAGGCATGTAAAGATGCCGCCTAGAGGCACATAAAGGAGCCGACTAGAGGTACATAAAGAGGCCGCCTAGAGGTATATAAAGGGGCCGCCTAGAGGTACATAAAGAGGCCGCCTAGAGGTATATAAAGGGGCCGCCTAGAGGTATATAAAGGGGCCGCCTAGAGGTACATAACAGAGCCGCCTAGAGGCACATAAAGGAACCGCCTAGAGCCTCATAAAGGAGCCGCCTGGAGGTACATAAAGGGCCGCCTAGAGGTACATAAAGGGCCGCCAAGAGGCACATAAAGGGGCCGCCGAGAAGTACATAAAGAGGCCGCCTAGAGGTACATAAAGGGGCCGCCTAGAGGTACATAAAGGAGCCGCCTAGAGGCAAATAAAGGGCCGCCTAGACGCACATAAAGGAGCCGCCTGGAGGTATATAAAGAACCCGCCTAGAGGCGCATCAAGGTGCCGCCTAGAGGTACATAAAGGGGACGCCTAGATGTACATAAAGGGGCCGCCTAGAGGTACATAAAGGCCCGCCTAGAGGTACATAAAGGGGCCGCCTAGAGGCACTTAAAGGCCCGCCTAGAGGTACATAAAGGGCCGCCTAGAGGAACATAAAGGCCCGCCTAGAAGCAAATAAAGGAGCCGTCTAGAGGCACATAAAGGGCCGCCTATAGGCACACAAAGGGGCCGCCTAGAGGCACATAAAGGGCCGCCTAGAAGTGCATAGAGGGCCGCCTAGAGGCTCATAAAGGAGCCGCCTAGAAGCACATAAAGGGGCCGCCTAGAGGCGCATAAAGGGCCGCCTAGAAGCACATAAAGGGGCCGCCTAGAGGCACATAATGGGCCGCCAAAAGGCACATAATGGGCCGCCAAAAGGCACATAAAGGCGAATAAAAGAGCCGCCTAGAGGTGCATAAAGGGGCCACCTAAACGTACATAAAGGGGCTGCCTAGAGGCACATAAAGAGGCCGCCTAGAGGCACATAAAGGGGCCGCCCAGAGGCACATAAAGGGCCGCCTGTAAGTACATAAAGGGGCCGCCTAGAGGTATATAAAGGGGCCGCCTAGAGGTATATAAAGGGGCCGCCTAGAGGTACATAACAGAGCCGCCTAGAGGCACATAAAGGAACCGCCTAGAGCCACATAAAGGGGCCGCCTAGAGGTACATAAAGGGCCGCCAAGAGGTACATAAAGGGGCCGCCGAGAAGTACATAAAGAGGCCGCCTAGAGGTACATAAAGGGGCCGCCTAGAGGTACATAAAGGAGCCGCCTAGAGGCACATGAAGGGCCGCCTAGACGCACATAAAGGAGCCGCCTGGAGGTATATAAAGGACCCGCCTAGAGGTACATAAAGGGCCCGCCTAGAGGTACATAAAGGGGCCGCCTAGAGGTACATAAAGGGCCCGCCTAGAGGTACATAAAGGGGCCGCCTAGAGGTACATAAAGGCCCGCCTAGAGGTAAATAAAGGGGCCGCCTAGAGGCACTTAAAGGCCCGCCTAGAGGTACATAAAGGGCCGCCTAGAGGCACATAAAGGCCCGCCTAGAAGCACATAAAGGAGCCGTCTAGAGGCACATAAAGGGCCGCCTAGAGGCACATAAAGGGGCCGCCTAGAGGCACATAAAGGGCCGCCTAGAAGTGCATAGAGGGCCGCCTAGAGGCACATAAAGGAGCCACCTAGAAGCACATAAAAGGGCCGCATAGAGGCGAATAAAGGGCCGCCTTGAAGCACATAAAGGGGCCGCCTAGAGGCACATAATGGGCCGCAAAGAGGCACATATAGGGGCCGCCTAGAGGCGAATAAAAGAGCCGCCTAGAGGTGCATAAAGGGGCCTCCTTAAGGTACATAAAGGGGCCGCCTAGAGGCACATAAAGAGGCCGCCTAGAGGCACATAAAGGGGCCGCCTAGAGGCACAAAAAGGGCCGCCTGTAAGTACATAAAGGGGCCTCCTTAAGGTACATAAAGGGGCCGCCTAGAGGCACATAAAGAGGCCGCCTAGAGGCACATAAAGGGGCCGCCTAGAGGCACAAAAAGGGCCGCCTGTAAGTACATAAAGGGGCCGCCTAGAGGCACATAATGGGCCGCCAAGATGCACATAAAGGAGCCGCCTAGAGGCACATAAAAGGCCGCCTAGAGGCACATAAAGGGCCGCCTAGAGGTGCATAAAAGGAGCACCTAAAGGCACATAAAGGGCCGCCTAGAGGTGCATAAAGGGGTCTCCTAGAGGTACATAAAGGAGTCGCCTAGAGGCACATAAAGGGGCCGCCTAGAGGCACATTAAGGGTCGCCTAGAGGCACATAAAGGGCCGCCTAGAGGTGCATAAAGGGGCCGCCTAGAGGTGCATAAAGGGGCCGCCTAGAGGTATATAAAGGGGCCGCCTAGAGGCACATTAAGGGCCGCTTAGAGGCACATAAAAGGCCGCCTAGAGGCACATAAAGGGCCGCCTAGAGGCACATAAAGGGGCCGCCTTGAGGCACATAAAGGGCCGCCTAGAGGCACATAAAGGGCCGCCTAGAGGCACATAAAGGGCCGCCAAGAGGTACATAAAGAGCCGTCTAGAGGCATATAAAGGGCCGCCTAGAGGCACATAAAGGGGCCGCCTAGAGGCATATAAAGGGGCCGCCTCGAGGCACATAAAGGGCCGCCTAGAGGCACATAAAGGGGCCGCCTAGAGGCACATAAATGAGCCGCCTAGAGGCACATAAAGGAGCCGCCTAGAGGCACATATAGGGGCAGCCTCGAGGCACATAAAGGGGCCGCCTACAGGCACATGAAGGGGCCAGCTAGAGGTGCATAAAGGGCCGCCTAGAGACACATAAAGGGGCCGCCTACAGGCACATAAAGGGGCCGCCTAGAGGTACATAAAGGGGCCGCCTAGAGGTACATAAAGGCCTGCCTAGAGGTGCATAAAGGGGCCGCCAAGAGGCACAAAAAGGGGCCGTCTACAGGCACATAAAGGGGCCGCCTACAGGCACATGAAGGGGCCGCCTAGAGGCACATAAAGGGGCCGCCTAGAGGTACATAAAGGGGCCGCTTAGAGGTACATAAAGGGGCCGCCTAGAGGTACATAAAGGGGCCGCCTAGAGGAACATAAAGGGGCCGCTAAGAGGCACATAAAGGGCCGCCAAGAGGCACATAAAGGAGCCGCCTAGAGGTACATAAAAGAGCCGCCTAGAGGTTCATAAAGGTTCACCTAGTGGTGCATAAAGGAGCCGCCTAGAGGCACATAAAGGGGCCGCCTAGAGGCACATAAAGGGGCCGCCTAGAGGCACATAAAGGGGCCGCCTATAGGCACATAAAGGAGCCGCCTAGAGGCACATAAAGGAACCGCCTAAAGTCGCATAAAGGAGCCGCCTAGAGGCACATAAAGGGCTGCCTAGAGGCTCATAAAGGGCCGCCTAGAGGCGCATAAAGGAGCCGCCTAGAGGCACATAAAGGGGCCGCCTAGAGGCACATAAAGGGCTGCCTAGAGGCACATAAAGGGCCGCCTAGAGGCGCATAAAGGGGCCGCCTAGAGGCACATAAAGGAGCCTCCTAGAGGTGCATAAAGGGCGGCCTAGAATTACATAAAGGAGCCGCTTAGAGGCACATAAAGGGCCGAATAGAGGCACATAAAGGAACCGCCTAGAGGCACATAAATGGGCCGAATAGAGGCACATAAAGGAGCCGCCTAGAGGCACATAAAGGAACCGCCTAGAGGCACATATAGGGGCCGCCTAGAGGTACATAAAGGAGCCGCCTAGAGGCACATAAAGGGCCGAATAGAGGCACATAAAGGAACCGCCTAGAGGCACATATAGGGGCCGCCTAGAGGTACATAAAGGAGCCGCCTAGAGGCACATAAAGGGCCGAATAGAGGCACATAAAGGAGCCGCCTAGAGGCACATAAAGGAACCGCCTAGAGGCACATAAAGGGCCGCCTAGAGGCACATAAAGGGCCGCCTAGAGGCACATAAAGGGCCGCCTGGAGGTACATAAAGGGCCGCCTAGAGGCAGATAAAGGGCCGCTTAGAGGCACATAAAGGGCCGCCTAGAGGTGCATCAAGGGCCGCATAGAGGCACATAAAGGGCCGCCTAGAGGCACATAAAGGGGCCGCCTAGAGGTACATAAAGGGCCGCCTAGAGGCACATAAAGGGCCGCCTAGAGGCACATAATGGGCCGCCTAGAGGCACATAAAGGGACCGCCTAGAGGCACATAAAGGGCCGCCTAGAGGCACATAAAGGGACCGCCTAGAAGTACATAAAGGGCCGAATAGAGGCACATAAAGGACCGCCTAGAGGTGCATAAAGGGCCGCCTAGAGGAACATAAAGGGCCGCCTAGAGGCACATTAAGGGGCCGCCTAGAGGCACATAAAGGGCCGCCTAGAGGTACATAAAGGCCCGCCTAGAGGCACATAAAGGGCCGCCTAGAGGCACATAATGGGCCGCCTAGAGGCACATAAAGGGACCGCCTAGACGCACATAAAGGGCCGCCTAGAGGCACATAAAGGGACCGCCTAGAGGCACATAAAGGGCCGCCTACAGGCACATAAAGGGCCGCCTAGAGGCACATAAAGGGCCGAATAGAGACACATAAAGGAGCCGCCTAGAGGCACATAAAGGGACCGCCTAGACGCACATAAAGGGCCGCCTAGAGGCACATAAAGGGACCGCCTAGAGGCACATAAAGGGCCGCCTAGAGGCACATAAAGGGCCGCCTAGAGGCACATAAAGGGCCGCCTAGAGGCACATAAAGGGCCGCCTAGAGGTACATAAATAGCCCGCTTAAAGGTGCATAAAGGGCCGCCTAGAGGAACATAAAGGGCCGCCTAGAGGCACATTAAAGGACCGCTAAGAGGTACATAAATGGGCCGCTTAAAGGAGCATAAAGGGCCGCCTAGAGGAACATAAAATGGCCGCCTAGAGGCACATAAAATGGATGCCTATAGGTGCATAAAGGGCCGCCTAGAGGCACATAAAATGGCCGCCTAGAGGCACATAAAATGGACGCCTATAAGTGCAAAAAGGGCCGCCAAGAGGCACATAAAATGGCCGCCTAGAGGCACATAAAATGGACGCCTATAGGTGCATAAAGGGCCGCCTAGAGGCATATAAAATGGCCGACTAGAGGCACATAAAATGGCCGCCTAGAGGCGCATAAAGGGGGCCGCATAGAGGCGCATAAAGGGGCCGCCTAGAGGCACATAAAGGGGACAGACAGAGGCACATAAAGAGCCGCCTAGAGGAACATAATGGGTCGCTTGTAGGTACATAAAGGGGCCGCCTAGAGGCACATAAAGGGACCGCCTAGAGGCACATAAAGCGGCCGCCTTGAGGCACATAAAGGGCCGCCTAGAGGCACATAAAGGGCCGCCAAGAGGTACATAAAGAGCCGTCTAGAGGCATATAAAGGGCCGCCTAGAGGCACATAAAGGGGCCGCCTAGAGGCATATAAAGGGGCCGCCTCGAGGCACATAAAGGGCCGCCTAGAGGCATATAAAGGGCCGCCTAGAGGCACATAAAGGGGCCGCCTAGAGGCACATAAATGAGCCGCCTAGAGGCACATAAAGGAGCCGCCTAGAGGCACATATAGGGGCAGCCTCGAGGCACATAAAGGGGCTGCCTACAGGCACATAAAGGGGCCAGCTAGAGGTGCATAAAGGGCCGCCTAGAGACACATAAAGGGGCCGCCTACAGGCACATAAAGGGGCCGCCTAGAGGTACATAAAGGGGCCGCCTAGAGGTACATAAAGGCCTGCCTAGAGGTGCATAAAGGGGCCGCCAAGAGGCACATAAAGGGGCCGCCTACAGGCACATAAAGGGGCCGCCTACAGGCACATAAAGGGGCCGCCTAGAGGCACATAAAGGGGCCGCCTAGAGGTACATAAAGGGGCCGCTTAGAGGTACATAAAGGGGCCGCCTAGAGGTACATAAAGGGGCCGCCTAGAGGAACATAAAGGGGCCGCCAAGAGGCACATAAAGGGCCGCCAAGAGGCACATAAAGGAGCCGCCTAGAGGTACATAAAAGAGCCGCCTAGAGGTTCATAAAGGTTCACCTAGTGGTGCATAAAGGAGCCGCCTAGAGGCACATAAAGGGGCCGCCTAGAGGCACATAAAGGGGCCGCCTAGAGGCACATAAAGGGGCCGCCTATAGGCACATAAAGGAGCCGCCTAGAGGCACATAAAGGAACCGCCTAAAGTCGCATAAAGGAGCCGCCTAGAGGCACATAAAGGGCTGCCTAGAGGCTCATAAAGGGCCGCCTAGAGGCGCATAAAGGGGCCGCCTAAAGGCACATAAAGGGCTGCCTAGAGGCTCATAAAGGGCCGCCTAGAGGAGCCGCCTAGAGGCACATAAAGGGCTGCCTAGAGGCTCATAAAGGGCCGCCTAGAGGCGCATAAAGGAGCCGCCTAGAGGCACATAAAGGGGCCGCCTAGAGGCACATAAAGGGCTGCCTAGAGGCACATAAAGGGCCGCCTAGAGGCGCATAAAGGGGCCGCCTAGAGGCACATAAAGGAGCCTCCTAGAGGTGCATAAAGGGCGGCCTAGAATTACATAAAGGAGCCGCTTAGAGGCATATAAAGGGCCGAATAGAGGCACATAAAGGAGCCGCCTAGAGGCACATAAAGGAACCGCCTAGAGGCACATATAGGGGCCGCCTAGAGGTACATAAAGGAGCCGCCTAGAGGCACATAAAGGGCCGAATAGAGGCACATAAAGGAGCCGCCTAGAGGCACATAAAGGAACCGCCTAGAGGCACATATAGGGGCCGCCTAGAGGTACATAAAGGAGCCGCCTAGAGGCACATAAAGGGTCGAATAGAGGCACATAAAGGAGCCGCCTAGAGGCACATAAAGGAACCGCCTAGAGGCACATAAAGGGCCGCCTAGAGGCACATAAAGGGCCTCCTAGAGGTGCATAAAGGGCCGCCTAGAGGCACATTAAGGGGCTGCCTAGAGGCACATAAAGGGCCGCCTAGAGGTACATAAAGGGCCGCCTAAAGGCACATAAAGGGCCGCCTAGAGGCACATAATGGGCCGCCTAGAGGCACATAAAGGAGCCGCCTAGAGGCACATAAAGGGCCGCCTAGAGGTACATAAAGGCCGCCTAGAGGCACATAAAGGGACCGCCTAGAGGCACATAAAGGGGCCGCCTAGACGTACATAAAGGGCCGCCTAGAGGCACATAAAGGGCCGCCTAGAGGCACATAAAGGAGCCGCCTAGAGGCACATAAAAGGCCACCTAGAGGCACATAAAGGGCCGCCTAGAGGTACATAAAGGGCCGCCTAGAGGCACATAAAGGTACCGCCTAGAGGCACATAAAGGGCCGCCTAGAGGCACATAAAGGGGCCGCCTAGAGGCACATAAAGGGCCGCCTAGAGGCACATAAAGGGCCGCCTAGAGGAACATAAAGGACCGCCTAGAGGCACATAAAGGGGCCGTCTAGAGGTACATAAAGGGCCGCCTAGAGGTACATAAAGGGCCGCCTAGAGGAACATAAAGGACCGCCTAGAGGCACATAAAGGGGCCGCCATTGAGGAACATAAAGGACCGCCTAGAGGCACATAAAGGAGCCGCCTAGAGGCACATAAAGGGCCGCCTAGAGGCACATAAAGGGCCGCCTAGAGGCACATAAAGGGCAGCCTAGAGGCACATAAAGGAGCCGCCTAGAGGCACATAAAGGTACCGCCTAGAGGCACATAAAGGTACCGCCTAGAGGCACATAAAGGGGCCGCCTAGAGGCACATAAAGGGCCGCCTAGAGGCACATAAAGGGGCCGCCTAGAGGCACATAAAGGGCCGCCTAGAGGCACATAAAGGGGCCGCCTAGAGGCACATAAAGGGCCGCCTAGAGGAACATAAAGGACCGCCTAGAGGCACATAAAGGGGCCGCCTAGAGGTACATAAAGGGCCGCCTAGAGGCACATAAAGGGGCCGCCTAGAGGCACATAAAGGGCCGCCTAGAGGTACATAAAGGGCCGCCTAGAGGCACATAAAGGGCCGCCTAGAGGCACATAAAGGGCCGCCTAGAGGCACATAAAGGGCCGCCTAGAGGTACATAAAGGGCCGCCTAGAGGCACATAAAGGGGCCGCCTAGAGGCACATAAAGGGCCGCCTAGAGGTACATAAAGGGCCGCCTAGAGGTACATAAAGGGCCGCCTAGAGGCACATAAAGGGCCGCCTAGAGGCACATAAAGGTGCCGCCTAGAGGCACATAAAAGGCCACCTAGAGGCACATAAAGGGACCGCCTAGAGGCACATAAAGGGCCGCCTAGAGGCACATAAAGGGCCGCCTAGAGGCACATAAAGGAGCCGCCTAGAGGCACATAAAGGGCCGCCTAGAGGCACATAAAGGGGCCGCCTAGAGGCACATAAAGGGGCCGCCTAGAGGCACATAAAGGAGCCGCCTAGAGGCACATAAAGGGCCGCCTAGAGGCACATAAAGGGGCCGCCTAGAGGCACATAAAGGGCCGCCTAGAGGCACATAAAGGGGCCGCCTAGAGGCACATAAAGGGCCGCCTAGAGGCACATAAAGGGCCGCCTAGAGGCACATAAAGGGCAGCCTAGAGGCACATAAAGGAGCCGCCTAGAGGCACATAAAAGGCCACCTAGAGGCACATAAAGGGACCGCCTAGAGGAACATAAAGGACCGTCTAGAGGCACATAAAGGAGCCGCCTAGAGGCACATAAAAGGCCACCTAGAGGCACATAAAGGGACCGCCTAGAGGAACATAAAGGACCGCCTAGAGGCACATAAAGGAGCCGCCAAGAGGCACATAAAAGGCCACCTAGAGGCACATAAAGGGGCCGCCTAGAGGAACATAAAGGACCGCCTAGAGGAACATAAAGGGCCGCCTAGAGGCACATAAAGGCCCGCCTAGAGGCACATAAAGGGCCGCCTAGAGGCACATAAAGGATCCGCCTAGAGGCACATAAAGGGCCGCCTAGAGGCACATAAAGGAGCCGCCTAGAGGCACATAAAGGGCCGCCTAGAGGCACATAAAGGGCCGCCTAGAGGCACATAAAGGGCCGCCTAGAGGCACATAAAGGGCCGCCTAGAGGCACATAAAGGGCAGCCTAGAGGCACATAAAGGAGCCGCCTAGAGGCACAAAAAAGGCCACCTAGAGGCACATAAAGGGACCGCCTAGAGGCACACAAAGGGCCGCCTAGAGGCACATAAAGGGCCGCCTAGAGGCACATAAAGGGGCCGCCTAGTGGAACATAAAGGACCGCCTAGAGGCACATAAAGGGGCCGCCTAGAGGCACATAAAAGGCCACCTAGAGGCACATAAAGGGGCCACCTAGAGGCACACAAAGGGCCGCTTGAGGCACATAAAGGGGCCGCCTAGAGGAACATAAAGGAGCCGCCTAGAGGCACATAAAAGGCCACCTAGAGGCACATAAAGGGCCGCCTAGAGGCACATAAAGGAGCCGCCTAGAGGCACATAAAAGGCCGCCTAGAGGCACATAAAAGGCCGCCTAGAGGCACATAAAGGACCGCCTAGAGGCACATAAAGGAGCTGCCTAGAGGCACATAAAGGGGCCGCCTAGAGGAACATAAAGGAGCCGCCTAGAGGCACATAAAAGGCCGCCTAGAGGCACATAAGGGGCCGCCTAGAGGCACATAAAGGACCGCCTAGAGGCACATAAAGGAGCCGCCTAGAGGCACATAAAAGGTCACCTAGAGGCACATAAAGGGGCCGCCTAGAGGCACATAAAGGGCCGCCTAGAGGCACATAAAGGAGCCGCCTAGAGGCACATAAAGGGCCGCCTAGAGGTACATAAAGGACCGCCTAGAGGTACATAAAGGGGCCGCCTAGAGGCACATAAAGGGCCGCCTAGAGGCACATAAAGGAGCCGACTAGAGCCACATAAAGGGCCGCCTAGAGGTACATAAAGGACCGCCTAGAGGCACATAAAGGGCCGCCTAGAGGTACATAAAGGACCGCCTAGAAGCACATAAAGGAGCCGCCTAGAGGCACATAAAGGGGCCGCCTAGAGGCACATAAAGGGGCCGCCTTGAGGCACATAAAGGGGCCGCCTAGAGGCACATAAAGGGGCCGCCTAGAGGCACATAAAGGGGCCGCCTAGAGGTACATAAAGGGCCGCCTAGAGGCACATAAAGGGGCCGCCTAGAGGCACATAAAGGGCGCCTAGAGGCACATATAGGGGCCGCCTAGAGGCACATAAAGGGCCGCCTAGAGGTACATAAAGGGCCGCCTAGAGGCACATAAAGGGCCGCCTAGAGGTACATAAAGGGCCGCCTAGAGGTACATAAAGGGCCGCCTAGAGGCACATAAAGGGCCGCCTAGAGGCACATAAGGGGCGCCTAGAGGCACATAAAGGGGCCGCCTAGAGGCACATAAAGGGCCGCCTAGAGGCACATAAGGGGCGCCTAGAGGCACATAAAGGGGCCGCCTAGAGGCACATAAAGGGGCCGCCTAGAGGCACATAAAAGGGCCGCCTAGAGGCACATAAAGGGCCGCCTAGAGGCACATAAAAGGGCCGCCTAGAGGTACATAAAGGAGCCGCCTAGAGGCACATAAAGGGGCCGCCTAGAGGTACATAAAGGGCCGCCTAGAGGTACATAAAGGGCCGCCTAGAGGCACATAAAGGGGCCGCCTAGAGGCACATAAGGGGCGCCTGGAGGTACATAAAGGGGCCGCCTAGAGGCACATAAAGGGGCGCCTAGAGGCACATAAAGGAGCCGACTAGAGCCATATAAAGGGCCGCCTAGAGGTACATAAAGGTTTACTAAGTGCTTGTGCGGGGGGGTTGTAACAAACTAGGCTGTTGTAAGAATTATCCAGAGTGGTTTATCGACAAAAGAGAATGGGAAGCTGAGCCGCATGGTGACCTGACCCCCAGGGGAATTCGCGGTGGAAATAACCGACGCTTTGTTCATATCTGCGTAAATGAATCATCCTATAGTATTCAGTAATTTAGAGAAAATTAGCCTTTATTCATTTTGCATTAAAATTGTATTGTATAATAGTACTGGATACAATATCAAGAGTATTCTAATTATTGAGTTTAAGTCACCATCAGTGACGTCACGTGTTATACTCAAATTCTGTCAGTTGAAATGTAACCAATCACAGGCAAGTAGGCCTCTGACGTCATGCCAGACAGAGGAGCATCAAGCCATGCTCCCAGCAGCCTCAGTTATCCTCACAGACCCAGAGTAGGTGGACCTCGGCTGGCCAGTTATACACCTGTTTGCCTCACTCAATAAATATATACAGAAGCGACTACTGTGTCTACATTCAACCCGAACAAGGCAAACGAATACTGGTAGCAGCAGTGGGATCCAGAAATTTTTTTCTGGAAGCAAAAGTTCCAGTACCCAGCATCGCCTCGTGTTCCAGCCAAAACCGCCGCCACCGCCACCGCCATAAGCCGCCATCCTGCCACCCACGCATCAAATATTGTGCCAGACCGGGGTCCTGCCATCAACCACTACTCCAGGCTAACGTTTTAGAAGTAAGGGTCAATATTTTCCTGTGAGAACGCTCACTCATCAGTGAGGAGGAAGGAAGCTTCCCGCGCCAGCCATTTTTGAACCTCGCGCCACCACGTGGGAACCACCTAGTGCACCCACCACCACCGCCACCCAAGCTGACAGTATCAAGCTTCGTGAGGGTGCAAGCTACTGCAATCGTCGTCAGCCATCGTCGCAAGTATCAACTGGTTATTCCATCGTCGCAATATTGTCGTCGTCAGAATTTATCTTCGTGCTTCTAGCGTGAACAGTGTGGGGTCCCTGAGTCTCACGCCACCGCCGCCAGGAGCGCTGCCGTCGCATCCAGTTTGTAAACACGCCTCACATGGGCCTCTTCCGATCTTCACGACGCTTCTCCTACTTTGGCTACTGGTGATCCTCATAAATTACAACCCTGAGATAAGTAATTGCTAGTTGAGAACAACGTGCCAAGTGTTAAAAAGTGACTTATGTAATAATTCCCATAATATCCTGTGAATTAACCATTCAGTGACTTGTTAAATATTGGAGCCGGTTTAGTACTCCAGAGGCCCACAGTTTCTCTGAGACATTTCAATATTCCCTGCATATGATTCCATTATTCATTAATTGTTACTAGTGTCATTACTGAATTCAAAGGTGAGAGAAGTAAGAAATAATTGTTTCTAGCAGTTATATACATTCCTGTGTCCAGTTTATGTGCTACATCCATATTTCTTGCATTGCCACTTGTTGTGTTGAATCTTTTTAATGAAATTTTGCAATTGCATTTCCCAGTTTTTATTCTAAATTGCTGTGCTTAGTCTGGTTTAATTAATTTACATACATCTAATTCCAGTCATTTTTTAATGAAAGATTGCTAAATTTAGTTTACAATTTGCTTGTTCTTAATTATTTTCTTGCCTAGCCCAATTTAATAATTTTATTTCTGCCATTTTTACTTTAGCCAAGTTGATATTTTTTTGTGTTTATTTTGTGTATACTATTTCTGATGCCAGGTGCACTTAATTATAATCTGCGTTCAAATATTACTTCCACGGCTGTGACAATGCCTACCACTGTTGAAACCCCTTCAGAATCAATGGGAACAGTTGCTCGTCCCGATGGCCAGAGATCAGCTCAGGAAATGGCTATTCCTCTTTTTGCTGGGGAATCGCGTTTATTAGAATCATGGTTTAGTAAGGTTGAAGCGAAAACAGTTGCACGTTTTTCTAAGCCTACTGATGCCGAATACTTAGCAATTGCACGGTCAGCCGTGGACACAACCAAAGGTGATGCACGTTTTGTTGTTGATGAGAAAGCCATTGTTAGCCTCCAGTCTTGGCCTGAATTTAAGGATTTCTTTCGCCGTCGCTTTGTTAATAAAGGAGACCTTGACCCATATAGGTTAGTCAAGAAAATTGCCAATGCCACCATGCAGCCTGGTGAATCGTTTAATGCGTTTACTAGCCGTCTCGATCAGTATCTGTATGCCTTAGTTTCTGCTATGAATAATTCAACTTGGTTAGATAAAGACAATAATCTGTCCCCTGAGGCTATGGCCAAAATGATAGCATTTGGTACTTTAATGCATTTTGCCCCCGAGCATACAAAACCAATCGTTGAGCAACAAAATTTTGGTGTTAAACATGAAATTGGTGAAGTGTTTGAGGCTATTAACAATGCCGCTGATAAACTAGCTCCCCGAAGTGCTCAACTGTTGCCACCCTCTGATGCTGTAAATGTAGTTACAAGTTCTCAGCATCCTCCCACAAATTCTCAAAACTCTTGGTCGCAGAAGCGTACCCATGCTCGTAGCCCCCAGTCAAATTCGCCGCCTCATAAAATGCCGAAACGCCATAGTCCACAACCATCCACTCCCTCATGTTGGCATTGTGGTAAGAGTAACCACCTTGCAAGGGACTGTTGGTCCGCCCCTAGATCATCACCTCCTAGACAATTCTCTCGGCCCCCTCATCAATCTAATCATTCTAGGCTTCCATATTGCACGTACCATAAACAAGTTGGTCACCACACTGCGGATTGTAGAGCTAGGCAAAGGACATCTCCACCTCGTAACTCCCATGGTCAGTCTTGGCGAGGCTCACAGCGTCCAAGACATTATCAGAACTCTCGTAATTACAACTCCCAGCCCAGCTATAATGCAATTTCAAATTATAATGCTCAGTCACAGAATGCTGGAGCTCAGAATGTTCACTCCATGTCGTCGGGAAACCCCCAAGGCCATCCGCTAACCAATTCAAGCTAGCCAATCCTAGTGCCCTCCCTGTGTATTCAGTAGCTACCCAAAATAGATTTGGACACTTGACAGAGGAGGACACTGACTCTAGACCAGTTGTAGATGTTGACGGATCCACAGTAAATTTGACACAAACAAGACGCAGATATCCCAGACAACATAAGTCAAAAATAGTAACTTGTCCAGTCTCAAGTGATGGTCCCCTTGTATCAGCCATTGTACATGGTAGAGTTTTAAAAGTTTTTCTTGACTCAGGTGCAAAAATTAATATTGTCAAGCCCTCAGCTCTTAGAGACATTGAAAGTATGCACCCTACTATTTTAAAACAGTCACACATACCTTTTCTAAGTGGTATTTCAGGAAATAAAGTAAAAGTTCAGGGTGAAATTGACCTCCCACTCAAGTTCAATGATGTCACATTGTCTATAACATGTTTAGTTGTTGACATTATTCATTTTCCTGGAGACATTCTCTTAGGTCTGTACACCATGATTGATGAAAATATTGCATTGTTTCCCCATCATTGGAACATAAGTATCAAAGACCATGTCATACCCTTGTGTAGCATGTATCGACAGGGCCACGAGTTCAACCTTCAATCAGATTATGTTAATTTTGTTGACACCCGCCTTGCAAGCGTAGGTTTGTCAGATCATTGTCGTGGTAGCATACCCGAGAAAACAGGCACTCGATTGAAGCATAGTAGTTGTGCAGTTGTTAAGGAGAATGAGTATCGGGACTTTCTGGAAGGGGACGCCCTAACGGATTCTCGTTGTCTCGCTCGCCTGGCAGCTTCCATCTCTGAAGTCAGTGGTTCCACGGCTACTGACACTGTGCTACACCCTCATTCTCTCACCAGAATAAGAGTTAAGGTTCAGGGAGTGCCTGAGTTGTCGGATGTGATTGCGGAAAGTGAAACATGTAAAGTGAATGGTACATTTGTTGAACCCTCCTGGCACACAGTGCAGGATGGTACTGTCTCACTTTTTATCGCGAACACAAGTAATGCCGATATCCATCTCCAGTCTGGTACCCATGTTGTAGATTTTGCCCATTACTCGTTACCGGTGCGAGTTGTGGATGATGTCTCCATGGATCATACTGTTTGTACACTCACACCAGGAGAACAGGGATCTCAGCCAGAGGTGCAAGCGCAACACCTCAGTCCTACTGATTTTCCTGACTCTGTGGCTCAGCTTTTGGAAATTTTGAACAGGAATAGAGCTGTTGTTGCTCTACCAGGAGAAAAATTAGGTCTCACTCCTCTTATTACACATAAAATTCCCCTTGAACAAGGAACTACGCCTATTTATGTACCAGCTTACCGTCTTCCCCATTCTCAGAGAGCAGAAGCAGATAGACTTGTAGAAGAAATGTTACAGAGTGATGTAATTGAATCGAGTAATTCGCCATGGAACGCTCCATTGATTCTTGTACCAAAGCGAGATGGGACTTGGAGACCTGTAATCGATTATCGCAAGCTTAACAGAGTAACAATACCTGATCGTTTCCCACTTCCAGTTCTAAATGATTTGTTGCAAAGTATTGGTCGAAACAAAGTATTCTCAACGTTAGATTTGTTGCAGGGATTCTGGCAAATCCCCCTTGATGAGGAAAGTAAACAATTGACAGCCTTTAGTACTCCCAATGGTCATTTTCATTTCAAAAGAATGCCGTTTGGTTTGCGTAGTAGTCCAATAACCTTTTCACGGCTCATGACAAATCTATTTCGTAGATTGATAGGAAGTACGCTTCTAGTTTACCTTGATGATCTCATAATCATGTCGCAAGATGTTCAGACTCATTTCCAGAACCTTCAAAAGGTACTTGCAAAGCTCGCTGAAGCTAATTTAAAAATAAAGCTTGCAAAATGTTCATTTTTAAAGCAAAAGATGAATTTCCTAGGTCATACAGTTACACCTTCAGGTATTACATTGAATGAATCAAAAATTATTGCTGCCCGTGATTTTCCAACACCTCGTACCGCAGAAGCCGTAAGACAGTTCACAGGTCTTGTAGGATTTTATCGTTCATTTATTGCTGGATTCTCTATTATAGCCGCTCCGCTTTACAAGTTGCAAAGAAAAGATGAACCCTTTGTTTGGGGAGAGGCCCAGGATCAATCATTCAAAAAACTCAAAGCAGCCTTGATTTCGTCACCTGTCCTTAGGTATCCAGATTTTTCTAAACCTTTTACGTTGGTTACAGATGCTAGTGACATAGGTCTAGGTGCTGCATTACTTCAAACAGAAGGTCACAGAGATCACGCAATAGCTTATGCTAGCCGCACATTATCCAAAGAAGAGAAAAATTATAGTGCAACAGAACGAGAAGCCTTGGCAGTTGTTTGGGCACTTAAACATTTCAAGGATACAATTTATAATTACCCAGTTCATGTTCTTACAGATCACCAACCATTAATTCCCTTGTTCAAAAATAAGAATCCAGTTGGAAAGTTTGCTAGATATTTGCTCACAATTCAAGAATTCAATCCCACATTTGGATATATTCCAGGAAAGCAAAATGTTGTAGCGGATGCGTTTTCTCGACACGTAGCTGCGATTCAGTTAAATTACCCAGCATTAGATGCTACAGTAGTAGAAACGGAACAAAGACAAGACCCCATATGGGCACCCGTCATTAAATTTTTGACTAAGCAAGACACTCGCCCGATTCATAAACCGCCAGTACCATTAAAAGAACTAGTTATGTTGGACAATTTACTGTGTAGAGTAGTAAAGCTAGGGACAGCCCCGAGGAAATGTTGTCAGTTAGTTGTTCCAGCTGTCTTGGTACCAACTGTGTTAAAAATTATCCATGATGCTCCTGCAAGTGCACATCCAGGAAAGGATCGTACACTCCAACAAGGTCGATTGAAATATTTTTGGCCAAAAATGGCTAAGGAGATTGCTCATTATGTTGACAGATGTTTAACTTGTTTACAGCACAAGGGACATGTTTCAGGACCTAATCCAATTCAGGTGTACCCAGCAACTAAAGCTCCTTGGGAACGAATATCGATGGACTTATTGACAAATTTTGCGGAAACAGAGAAAGGGAACAAACATTTGCTTGTAATGGTCGATAATTTTTCACGGTTTTGCGAACTAGTTCCTATCCCGAACAAAACAGCAGAAACCATAGCCAGCGCATTCCATGACCAAATAATTTGTAGATATAGTATGCCTAAAGTAATCCTTTCAGATAATGGTCCAGAATTCAGTAATAGTATTCTAACTAGCTTGTGTGATTTATATAACATCAAAAAATGTAGCATCATGCCTTATCATCCGGCAAGTAATGGACTAGCTGAACGTACTAACAGGAAAGTGTTAGATGCCTTGAGAGTCACGTTGAATTTTGATAACAACAATTGGGATGATTTTATACCCTTAATTCAGTGTGCTATAAATTCTTCAATTAATGTTTCTACTGGTGACACACCTCACGCTATTCTTTATGGTACAGATAAGATCCTCCCTAATGAATTGATTAACGTACCTCCTACTCCCTTATATAACGTAGATGATTTTGTTCAAGTGAAGCGTAGACAAATGCAATTAGTATTCAAGAAAATACGAGAACAACTGTCCAAAGCAACAGCCGAGTTCACTCTAGCAAGGAATGCACGAGCTAAACCCAATAAAATAACTATTGGATCTGTAGTAATGATACTTAACCAACACAGGTCTGGTCCTATGTACAAGTTAACTAAGAAATTTTTGGGTCCATATAAGGTAATCGAGCTTATTAAAGGTAACAAATACAGACTTAAGAACTTGTTAACAGGAGAATATATAAATGAACATTTAGACCACATGAAGTTAGCTAAAATGACTGTTGACGAGACTGATGAGGAAGATGACAATGAACTTACCCAGACAGATACTCCTACTCGGACACCACCTCCTGTGGTTGACAGACCACTGGATGTTCAGCAACCCCATACTAGCAATTATAATCTTAGATCTAGACCTCTCGTTTCAACCGTGCACTCACCACATGTCCATTGGCTAGATGTTAACGAGGATATCTCTCAAGATGATAGTTTGTCGCATGAAGTTTCACCTGTTCCGGACCTTCAGTCAGAGCCAGAGTTGTATAGTGCTCTGGATGAGCTAGGTGTAGATATCCGCAGAATTTATAATTGAATGCACTCTGTAGTTATTCTGTTTGTTTTAAAAAAAAAAAAAATCATTTGCAGTATTTCTACCACATGTGTCTTATTATTACCATTATATATAATGTATAGTTTTTCTCAACTTTATTTTGTTATGAATTAGATGCCATTGTTAAGTCTACTACCATTTGTATTTTTACAGTGCTTGTCATAAGAGTTATTATTGTTCTAGCAACCACATTGAGGCCAGTGAATCCTGACTGCTATCACGCATATGTTAGTCTTCTTGATCCAGGTCTTGTTTATGCTTGTAAATATATTGCACATTATATATATTGTACATTGGTCTTGTAAATATATTGTATATTTCAGAGAAAAAAAAAAAAAAAAAAAATGAGAAAAAAAAAAAAAATAATTATCTATCTTGAAATTCAATTGTGGTTGTTAGGTCAGAACTTTGTTGTATTAATGTAATAATTGTTTAATTTTGTATGGTTTTCAAGCACTTGCCATTGACACATGTTAATTTTGTTTAGGCAATACCTTGAGTTGTATTGTTCATATCTGATCAGTAGACATACACATGTTCTTAATACTCTGGTTTAATCAAAGAATTGTTACCATGATTTTCACCTATTATGATGAATTTTTTTTTGGTGCATATATGCCGAGTTGTTAGTATTACGCACACCTGATCTTCTTTCAATGTTTTATTATGCAAATTTCACATGTAAGCCATTATTGAATGCCACCGAGGTCCTTTCAGTATCATTGTAACTATATAGCTAGCCAGAGCTTGTCGACAAGGGACGTCGACTTGGTAGCGTGTCCGAGCGGTGTTATACTCAAATTCTGTCAGTTGAAATGTAACCAATCACAGGCAAGTAGGCCTCTGACGTCATGCCAGACAGAGGAGCATCAAGCCATGCTCCCAGCAGCCTCAGTTATCCTCACAGACCCAGAGTAGGTGGACCTCGGCTGGCCAGTTATACACCTGTTTGCCTCACTCAATAAATATATACAGAAGCGACTACTGTGTCTACATTCAACCCGAACAAGGCAAACGAATACACGAATCGGATCTAACTTTTAAGGCGGAGTGACCGGCGGTCATAGGTCAGCAGGGTTGACATGTCTAATATTTCTCAAAGTTTTATTAACCATTTTGGGGATCGGGAACAGCTCTGCCGTTAGATGTTTGTAATTTAATTCAGTAAAATAATTCAACCAGTCTGGATCAATTAAGTACAACAGAGTTTAATTGTTATAACTTA
>NC_091198.1:37490737-37503237 GCF_040958095.1 Procambarus clarkii
CAAGTGTCAATCTACTGGTGTACAGATTCTTGATTCTTCGGCTCTATCAAATCTACATATGAAACTTTGTATGGAGTCAGCCTCCACCACATCACTGTCTAATGCATTCCATCTGTTAACTACTCTGACACTGAAAAAGTATTTCTAATGTCTCTGTGGCTCATTTGGGTATTAAGTTTCTACCTGTGTCCCCTTGTTCATGTTCCACACGTGCTAATTAGTTGGACCTTGTCCCACCCTGTCAGTTCCTGAAAATTTTGTAGGTGGTGATCATGTCTCCCCTTACTCTTCCGTCATCCAGGGACGTGAGGTGTAGCTCCTGTAGCCTTTCCTCGTAGCTCATATCTCAGTTCTTGGACTAGTCTGGTAACATACCTTGAGGTTACCTTGAGGTGCTTCCGGGGCTTAGCGTCCCCGAGGCCCGGTCGCCGACCAGGCCTCCTGGTTGCTGGACTGATCAACCAGGCTGTTGGACACGGCTGCTCGCAGCCTGACGTATGAGTCACAGCCTGGTTGCCACTAATATGCACACCGTTGCATACAAGATGTGGGAAAAACACTTAAAAACTAAGACTTAAGACTAAATGAGATCAAAAGCATGAAGTGAACTGAAGTAGATGAAAGAATTACCATAATTACATGTCGAATTAACAACAACAATTGCAGCTGACTAGCGATAGTAATTTTGAGTAAATATACTGACGGACTACAATTTTCTTAAGTTTATACATGTCAGTTATTAGCAGTTTTACAAGTTAGTCATTAATGATGTTTGATAATAGGAAGACAGTGGTTGACATTTAGGAGGTAAGGAATGTTACATGGAGTCGATTAGGTAGTACTTAGTGCTTCTCTTAAACTGGTTGAGAGATGGACAGTCTTTGACGTGATTGGAAAGGTCATTCCACATTCTGGGTCCCTTGATTTGCATAGCGTTTCTAGTTTGGTTAAGTCGCAATCTTGAATTATGAAATAGATATTTGTTTCTAGTGTGGTGCCCCCAAGAGTTCTGTTACAACCCTTTAGGAAGCGTTTAAGGTCAGGATTGGCATTACAGTTCAGAGTTTAATATATATAGAGTACACATGAGAGGATGTGCAGTGACATAATATCTAACAAATTAAAAATTTAAATAAATGTCCGAGTGCTGTCTAGAGCCAGAGTTTGTTATTGTTCTAATAGCTAATTTATATGGAGTAATTAGAGGACGAAGATAATATTGGGTAATAGAATCCCAAGCATACCATAGTTGAGATAAGGATAGATAAGAGAGTAATAGAGCGTTACAAGCAAGGCCGAGGTACATAATATCTGATTTTAGAAAGAATGACAACTGTTTTAGAAACTTTTTTCGTTATATTTTGAATGTGGTCCTGGAAAAAAATCGACTTGTTATCAATGAGAACACCAACAAGTTGAATTTCCAGGGTGGTCGTTATCCCGGTGATGTTTGGTGAGATGTGGAGCTGCTTGTCGGCCCACCCACTTTAAGGCCCACTATAAATATACAGAATAAGGCCATTGCTACCCTGCCGCCAACACTCGCATCCACATCTCACCAAACATCACCAAGAACAGAAAACGGGACATCACCTCAGTTTCGCGAGCCGCAACAATCTTCTTGTACATCAGTTTTTGTCCTTAGGTAAAGTATACGTCAGAATGTGACGTGCTATAACGAGAACGGGTTGGGTGAAGGGTAGGGAAGGTGGTGAAGGGTAGGGAAGGTGGTGAAGGGTAGGGAAGGTGGTGAAGGGTAGGGAAGGTGGTGGAGGGTAGGGAAGGTGGTGAAGGGTAGGGAAGGTGATGAAGGGTAGGGAAGGTGGTGAAGGGTAGGGAAGGTGGTGAAGGGTAGAGAAGGTGGTGAAGGGTAGGGAAGGTGGTGAAGGGTAGGGAAGGTGGTGAAGGGTAGGGAAGGTGGTGAAGGGTAGGGAAGGTGATGAAGGGTAGGGAAGGTGGTGAAGGGTAGGGAAGGTGGTGAAGGGTAGAGAAGGTGGTGAAGGGTAGGGAAGGTGGTGAAGGGTAGGGAAGGTGGTGAAGAGTAGGGGAGGTGGTGAAGAGTAAGGAAGGGGATGAAGGAGAAGGGAACGCGATGAAAAGTTAGGAAAGGGGTAAAGGGTAGGGAGGATGGGCATCCTGGTGACGCCTGCGGTGACGAGCAGCGTCTCTCTCACTATCAGCCACAACACCGCTGATGATACAAACACACCACTGTCACAGGGGCCCACATTGTCTCCTCTGAGGAGACACCACTGTCACAGGGGCCACATTGTCTCCTCTGAGGAGACACCACTGTCACAGGGGCCACATTGTCTCCTCTGAGGAGACACCACTGTCACAGTGGCCACATTGTCTCCTCTGAGGAGACACCACTGTCACAGGGGCCACATTGTCTCCTCTGAGGAGACACCACTGTCACAGGGGCCCACATTGTCTCCTCTGAGGAGACACCACTGTCACAGGGGCCACATTGTCTCCTCTGAGGAGACACCACTGTCACAGGGGCCACATTGTCTCCTCTGAGGAGACACCACTGTCACAGGGGCCACATTGTCTCCTCTGAGGAGACACCACTGTCACAGGGCCCACATTGTCTCCTCTGAGGAGACACCACTGTCACAGGGGCCACATTGTCTCCTCTGAGGAGACACCACTGTCACAGGGGCCACATTGTCTCCTCTGAGGAGACACCACTGTCACTGGGCCCACATTGTCTCCTCTGAGGAGACACCACTGTCACTGGGCCCACATTGTCTCCTCTGAGGAGACACCACTGTCACAGGGGCCACATTGTCTCCTCTGAGGAGACACCACTGTCACAGGGGCCACATTGTCTCCTCTGAGGAGACACCACTGTCACAGGGCCCACATTGTCTCCTCTGAGGAGACACCACTGTCACAGGGGCCACATTGTCTCCTCTGGGGAGACACCACTGTCACAGGGCCCACATTGTCTCCTCTGAGGAGACACCACTGTCACAGGGGCCACATTGTCTCCTCTGAGGAGACACCACTGTCACAGGGCCCACATTGTCTCCTCTGAGGAGACACCACTGTCACAGGGGCCACATTGTCTCCTCTGAGGAGACACCACTGTCACAGGGGCCACATTGTCTCCTCTGAGGAGACACCACTGTCACAGGGGCCACATTGTCTCCTCTGAGGAGACACCACTGTCACAGGGGCCACATTGTCTCCTCTGAGGAGACACCACTGTCACAGGGCCCACATTGTCTCCTCTGAGGAGACACCACTGTCACAGGGGCCACATTGTCTCCTCTGAGGAGACACCACTGTCACAGGGGCCACATTGTCTCCTCTGAGGAGACACCACTGTCACAGGGCCCACATTGTCTCCTCTGAGGAGACACCACTGTCACAGGGCCCACATTGTCTCCTCTGAGGAGACACCACTGTCACAGGGGCCACATTGTCTCCTCTGAGGAGACACCACTGTCACAGGGCCCACATTGTCTCCTCTGAGGAGACACCACTGTCACAGGGCCCACATTGTCTCCTCTGAGGAGACACCACTGTCACAAGGCCCACATTGTCTCCTCTGAGGAGACACCACTGTCACAGGGGCCACATTGTCTCCTCTGAGGAGACACCACTGTCACAGGGGCCACATTGTCTCCTCTGAGGAGACACCACTGTCACAGGGGCCACATTGTCTCCTCTGAGGAGACACCACTGTCACAGGGCACACATTGTCTCCTCTAAGGAGACACCACTGTCACAAGGCCCACATTGTCTCCTCTGAGGAGACACCACTGTCACAGGGCCCACATTGTCTCCTCTGAGGAGACACCACTGTCACAGGGCCCACATTGTCTCCTCTAAGGAGACACCACTGTCACAAGGCCCACATTGTCTCCTCTGAGGAGACACCACTGTCACAGGAGCCCACATTGACTCCTCTGAGGAGACACCACTGTGTAACGGGGGGGGATTGTTATAATTGAGTAGTAAATCAGAACAAAGTAAAGGAAGCAGGAGAGAGGAGAAAAGAGGAGGAGGGATAGGTGGATAGAACACGGGGGAGGTGCGGCGGGAACTGAGGTAGAGAGAGAAGCGAGCGGGAATAGAAAACGGGGAGCGAACGGGAAGAGGGGAGGCAGGAGGGAGAGATTTTTTTTTTTTTTTTTTTTTTTTTTTTTTTTTTTTTTTTTTTTTTTTTTTTTTTTATTATTTTCTACCACAGACGTGGCCACACATTTACAATGCTAACCAGCATATATACATTTTCTTCTGTCCTCCATGGACAGGGTTAGAGAAGTGTTAAACATACAGTTCAAGGGTTTATTGAACACTCAACCACAGAAGGTGATTCGGTGCTTTTAAAATGCTAAGCTAACCTACATACGTAAATACAAAGATACACAGATTTACGTACGCCCTACATAAAGTATTAGATGTGTCTTTTACATAGTGTCATTAATGTACATTCACAAAGGTGAAATGTAATTCTGATCAGCTTCCATATTTGCTTTATACCCATACATATACATACACACACACACATACACATACATATATACACACATACATGCATTCACATACATTTGTCTCATTTACCCTGACAGGGTGAGGTAGCTGATAAAGAAACTAGTGTGCAATTAAGCACTTAATCACTGAAGGTGATGAAGGTGCTTTTACAAGCTCAGGTTATATAGTTACATCACATACATACATTGTATGATTGATACATTACATGGTCAATTTTGGATACAAGTCCAATATATCATCAAGTGTTCCAGTACTCATATAGTAACTACAGAGTTCAGCATACCTTAGCCCAGGAGGGCGAAAGTCAGTCAGTATGGGACATTCTACAATATAATGTTCAAGAGAGTGCATGTTTTCTCTTTCACAAAGTTGACACATTGTGTACTCGACATTTGGGTTTTGAGAAAGCTGCCAGATACGTCTATATCCCAGGCGTATTCTGGCCACTATAACATCACATTGCCGGGAGGGAATGAAGGAGGAGGAGTAGAGTGATATAGGAGGAATAAGTAGAGTAGGGGGAGTAGACTGATTTTTTATTCTATCTATGATCTATCTATGATGTTATTCTAAGATGTTCTGATGTTTGCTGCCACCATCTGTCATTGAATCTAAATTCACTTCCACTTAAACAATGCGACAGGAACACTGCTTAATTTAGTTATCTCTCACGTGTTCATCTAGATATCTCTTTTACTTGAGTGGACATTGATTCAAAAGAGGACTAAACAAAAGTCAAGTTTGTTATTCTACACAGATATTTATTGAATCCAAACTTTCTCAAATTATTCCAATTAACACTTTGACATCCTACTATTTAACACAATATTGACCAAATTAAAGGGGGGGGGGGGAGAATCACCCACTCCATACACGCCCACACCATACATGGCTAAATGGTTCAGCTCGTCACCACTAAGACACCCAATCAAGACAATGCATTACTGACACTCTTACCTCACAACTCAGACGGATACACCCTGAGGGTGCCTGGAGTGTCACCCGTCAGGGTGAGGAAGACTGGCTGGTCACCTTCTCTCTCTGTAAGGTGGTCGCTAACTGAATCTCCCAGCCCTCCCCAACGTGGGGAAAGCTGTGTACTCTCTTCCTCATGCCCAAATAAGGCCCGAGAAGCAAAACTAACCCTTATAGGGCCCAGGCGGGTCCTGCAGTACACAAGGCACCTCTTTGTTCAATAGGACTCAGCACAAGCCAGCCCACTCCTCCACTACCGCAGCCTCCTCACCAACACACCCACACGCACACACACACACACACACACACAAGTACAACTCACAATTATACTTCACAATTATACTTCACAATTATACATGAAAGAGTGCAAAATACTTGCACTGTTACATATCCCCCTATCTCCCCCAAAATGAAGCTTTTTGTAGTGGGATCCACTCAAGATTGAATCACACTCGAAAACTTCATTTAGTGGAGACATAAAAAAAACATATCAACAAGGTGCATAAAAAATACAAGAAAATACATCCTAAGAAAAAAAATAATTACAAAATCCTAGCTAAAATATTTCAGTATAAATTTTCACTGGGTCTATTCTTTTAAACAAATATTTTTTTTTTCAATATTTTTCAGTAGACTAAAATGTCTTGTAAAAGTCTCTGAAGATGTGGCACTGGGAGACACGATTTGCAGGCAGGAATGAGGGTCGTAACAATGCTTCCCGATTCATCAGCTTCCGGATGCTGCTCCTTCAGGCGCCACAACAACGCTGTTAACCGGGGTCAGAGCCAAGAGCCTACTAGGTGCACTATACCGCTTACTCGGCAGCCCCCGTCACGTCAGGGTCAGCCCACGCCGAGCATCTACTGGCCAGCGTTTTTGGGGTCCTGGCGCGACCATTGGGGCGTCAATTTTCACTCCCAAACTACAGACCCGCGCTGCTCTTCCAGCGACGTCCTTCTGCCCACATCCCTCGACGGAGTCTTCAGTCTGTACTGTCACGCTGCCTCACACACGGCCACAAGATGATATATCTGCCAGCAAGTGGCAGCCAATGAAGGCAACCGGGCTGGTCTTGACACAGCGTCCTTGCGTGTAGTGCCCCCAACACCAAGCACCAGACTAAGTGCCAAGTGTGAGCATCTTCTTGGGCCCCGCTAGTGACCAATGACCATCACTAGGGGCCGGGCGCCAACCGTCACAGGCTGGTCGTATACGGTGGCCCATGCATCTTCTTCTTTCTTCCTTCTTCTTTCTTCCTTCTTCTTTCTTCTCTCTTCTTTCTTCTCTCTTCTTTCTTCTCTCTTCTTTCTTCTTCTTTTTCTCTTCTTTCTTCTTCCTTCTTTCTTCTTCCTTCTTTCTCGTTCATCCAGTGGGGTCGTCGACAGGACAACCTGGGGACCACACTGGGGTCCAATGGGGTCGCCTAAAGTTGGGAACCGGCAACAAGGGGTCCACTGGGGTCGTCTTAATAGTAACAGACAACCAGAGTCCACCGTAGTCAGCTTGGGGTCCACTGGAGGTTGGCGTGCGATGATGACAGGCAACATGGGGTCCACTGGGGTCCGTTGTTGATGGACCGATGATAATGGACCGGACTGGGGTCGTTGTTCTTCCGCAACCAGTGGTGTCATCGACAGGACAACCTGGGAACCGCTGGGGTCCTGATGATAGTGGGACATCGTCATCTGGGGTCCAATTTTGGGTACCCCGGTGATATTGGGGTCTACTGAGGACAGCCTGAGAGGCTCATCCTCCAAGAGTGCAGACTGGGGTCGTACTTGAGGCGTGACTGAAGGTGTCACTCTTGAAGCCTCTGTGTGGGGAACGACCCGAGGGTCGTCCCGGGGTCCGTCTGGACCTGTAGTGCCCCACCACTGGTCCACAGCTGGTCGGTGGACGTCTGCATGAGGGATGACCTTGAGAGAGAGTACTGCTCCGCCCTGGTGGTCGCGGAGGTTGTTGGTAGTCAACACTCTCCTCCTCCCCTGGGAGTCTTCAAACATAACTCCTCCACTCCAACCTGAGAAAAGAGTGTAAGAGCCACAGTATGCTGTCCAGGACCAGGTGTCAATAGTTAAATGTGCTAACACGAGCATAGTCTTCCCTAAGCCAAGTATAGTCAAGCACTGGACTGACTGATCTTTAAACCTAACATAATGAAAATTAACTCCACAAAAGCTACACCTCTAGCTCTGAACTTCTCCCACATTTAACAAAATACACAATAAATCCCTTACACTATGTAAAAGCTTAACCTGACATTTAATTTCTAGGTTGCTAATGCTAGATACTTAATCTAGGGACTATTCAAATTCAATTTAAGATTAACTCTCGTGGTGATTAAAACTACGATTGTTCCTCGGTAAGCTACGCCTGTTAACTACGTCTGACCCGCCCTTGGGGAAAAACATCCAACACTAGCAGCCGTCCTTCCTAAGACACAATTCACGACCAGAATGTTTGAGGTCAGTCTCGCTGCCAACATGACCCCCTCTATGATGATAACTCAGCTACACTCTAGGTGACGGAGCACCGTCTGCGGCCTTATCGTTAAGATCTAGAACTCGAGGCAACTCCATGTACCTCAGAAATGTATCAGTAAGCGCTGTACAACCTATAACTTTGGTTGTACACCCCTGGAAGCTATGAAGAGAAACGAGAACTAATTTCTGTCCATAGATTTCAGAGCGAACCGCATACCCCAAACTTTCAACTAGTTTCCCGTATGTAAATTACCACAAAGTTTAACAAAAACTTATAATGATTCTTTAATTTCAATGAAAATTACTCTACATTTTAATGTATGGCACACGTGATGTTAACAAAATTGCCAAACTCGCGAATTAAAATGAAAATCGCCAATATAAAAATCGCCAAATTAAAATCGCGAAAATCGCCAATTTTCTAGTCACTAAGTTTCTCTACTAGTAGCAGGTCTGAGCTCAAGACACGTGAGTCGAGGATAATTAATATCCTAAACCGCTGGCACCATTGTAACGGGGGGGGGGGGGGGGTTGGCTTGTGTAGAAAATCAAAAACAAAGTAAAGAGGAAGAAGGAGAGAGGAGGAGGGAAGAGAAGAGAGGGGATGGGTAGATAGAACATGGGGAAGAGGCGAGAGAGAATAGAAAACGGGAAGCGAACGGGAAGAGGGGAGGCAGGAGGGAGAGAATGAAGGAGGAGGAGTAGAGTGATGCAGGAGGAATAAGAAGAAAGGGGAGAGTAGACTGATTTTTTATTCTATACTCTATGAATGATGTTATTATTCTAAGATGTTCTGATGTTTGCTGCCACCATCTGTCATTGAATCTAAATTCACTTCCACTTAAACAATGCGACAGGAACACTGCTTAATTTAGTTATCTCTCACGTGTTCATCAAGATGTCTCTCTAGCCTTAACTCTTACTTGAGTGGACATTGATTCAAAAAGAGGACTGAACAAAAGTCAAGTTTGTTATTCTACACATAGATGTTTATTACCAAATTATTTCATTTTCAGCAATTGATGTTTAATCCTTTGACATTCTATTATTTAACACAATATTGACCAAATTAAAAAGGGGGTGGGGATCACCCACTCCATACACGCCCACACCATACATGGCTAAATAGTTCAGACTCCACTAGCTCGTCACCACTAAGACACCCAATCAAGACAATGCATTACTGACACTCTTACCTCACAACTCAGACGGATACACCCTGAGGGTGCCTGGAGTGTCACCCGTCAGGGTGAGGAAGACTGGCTGGTCACCTTCTCTCTCTGTAAGGCGGTCGCTAACTGAAAACTACCACCCATCTCTCTGGCCGAGCCAGGGTGGGTACTCTCGCAAGCCAGAACAGGGCTTCTTTGTTCAATAGGACTAGCCAGGCCGGTCCACTCCTCCACTACCGCAGCCTCCTCACCAACACACACTCACACGCACGCACACACACACACACACACACACACACACAATTACAACTCACAATTATACATGAAAGAGTGCAAAATACTTGCACTGTTACACCGTCGCCGTCTCGGCAGGTCGTCCTCCCGTCGGGTCGTCTCCTCTTGGCGGCTGGTTACTATCTCTGGGGTTGGTACTCCGTCCTCCTCCAGCGTCGTCGTCGTCGTCTGGACGCCAGTGGTCCTCTGGATCGTCTAAGTTTCTGTTCCTACTCCAATCTCTGTTTTTGGATCTGATAAAAAAGGTTAAGATGTTGGTACCTGTTACCTTCTCTTTGGTTGGCGCTATTCCCCCCCTGGTACTCCAGGGGTCTCTCTCCGTCTGTTGTTGTCACTATTCCTTCCCCTGGTACTCCAGGGGTCTCTCTCAGTCTGTTGTTGTCACTATTCCTTCCCCTGGTTCTCCAGGGGGTCTCTCTTAGTCTGTTGTTGTCACTATTCCTTCCCCTGGTTCTCCAGGGGTCTCTCTCCGTCTGTTGTTGTCACTATTCCTTCCCCTGGTACTCCAGGGGTCTCTCTCAGTCTGTTGTTGTCACTATTCCTTCCCCTGGTTCTCCAGGGGGTCTCTCTTAGTCTGTTGTCACTATTCCTTCCCCTGGTACTCCAGGGGTCTCTAAGTCTGTTGTTGTCACTATTCCTTCCCCTGGTTCTCCAGGGGTCTCTAAGTCTGTTGTTGTCACTATTCCTTCCCCTGGTTCTCCAGGGGGTCTCTCTTAGTCTGTTGACTGTTGGAGCTGTTGTTGTCTGCTCGGCTGTTGAGGCTGTTGTTGTCTGCTCGGCTGTTGAGGCTGTTGTTGTCTGCTCGGCTGTTGAGGCTGTTGTTGTCTGCTCGGCTGTTGAAGCTGTTGTTGTCTGCTCGGCTGTTGAGGCTGTTGTTGTCTGCTCGGTTGTTGAGGCTGTTGTTGTCTGCTGGTCTGTTGGGGCTGTTGTTGTCTGCTCGGCTGTTGAAGCTGTTGTTGTCTGCTCGGCTGTTGAGGCTGTTGTTGTCTGCTCGGTTGTTGAGGCTGTTGTTGTCTGCTGGTCTGTTGGGGCTGTTGTTGTCTGCTCGGCTGTTGAGGCTGTTGTTGCCTGCTCGGCTGTTGAGGCTGTTGTTGTCTGCTGGTCTGTTGAGGGTGTTGTTGTCTGCTCGGCTGTTGAGGCTGTTGTTGTCTGCTCGGCTGTTGAGGCTCATGTTGTCTGCTGGTCTGTTGAAGCTGTTGTTGTCTGCTGGTCTGTTGAGGGTGTTGTTGTCTGCTCGGCTGTTGAGGCTGTTGTTGTCTGCTCGGCTGTTGAGGCTCATGTTGTCTGCTGGTCTGTTGAAGCTGTTGTTGTCTGCTCGGCTGTTGAGGCTGTTGTTGTCTGCTCGGCTGTTGAGGCTGTTGTTGTCTGCTCGGCTGTTGAGGCTGTTGTTGTCTGCTCGGCTGTTGAGGCTGTTGTTGTCTGCTCGGCTGTTGAGGCTGTTGTTGTCTGCTCGTCTGTTGAGGCTGTTGTTGTCTGCTCGGCTGTTGAGGCTGTTGTTGTCTGCTCGGCTGTTGGGGCTGTTGTTGTCTGCTCGGCTGTTGGGGCTGTTGTTGTCTGCTGGTCTGTTGAGGCTGTTGTTGTCTGCTCGGCTGTTGGGGCTGTTGTTGTCTGCTGGTCTGTTGAGGCTGTTGTTGTCTGCTCGGCTGTTGAGGCTGTTGTTGTCTGCTCGGCTGTTGAGGCTGTTGTTGTCTGCTCGGCTGTTGGGTCTGTTGTTGCTGCTCGGCTGTTGAGGCTGTTGTTGTCTGCTGGTCTGTTGAGGCTGTTGTTGTCTGCTCGGCTGTTGAGGCTGTTGTTGTCTGCTGGGCTGTTGGAGGTGTTGTTGTCTGCTCGGCTGTTGGGGCTGTTGTTGTCTGCTCGGCTGTTGAGGCTGTAGTTGTCTGCTCGGCTGTTGAGGCTGTTGTTGTCTGCTCGGCTGTTGGAGGTGTTGGTCGTCGTAGTCGGTGTTACTGGTCCTCTTCCGGTAGTTCTGCCTGGGCTGCTATCGAGGTCAGCTGGCGGAGTTTACCGCCATTGGTGGTATTATCTGTATGTTCCGTACCTTCCGTACAAGAACATACACCGTACCTGTATGTTCTTGTGTGTTGTGACTGTATCCACCGTACCTGTATGTTCTTGTGTGTTGTGACTGTACCCACCGTACCTGTATGTTCTTGTGTGTTGTGACTGTACCCACCGTACCTGTATGTTCTTGTGTGTTGTGACTGTATCACCGTACCTGTATGTTCTTGTGTGTTGTGACTGTAACCACCGTACCTGTATGTTCTTGTGTGTTGTGACTGTATCACCGTACCTGTATGTTCTTGTGTGTTGTGACTGTATCCACCGTACCTGTATGTTCTTGTGTGTTGTGACTGTACCCACCGTACCTGTATGTTCTTGTGTGTTGTGACTGTACCCACCGTACCTGTATGTTCTTGTGTGTTGTGACTGTATCCACCGTACCTGTATGTTCTTGTGTGTTGTGACTGTATCCACCGTACCTGTATGTTCTTGTGTGTTGTGACTGTACCCACCGTACCTGTATGTTCTTGTGTGTTGTGACTGTGTCCACCGTACCTGTATGTTCTTGTGTGTTGTGACTGTGTCCACCGTACCTGTATGTTCTTGTGTGTTGTGACTGTATCACCGTACCTGTATGTTCTTGTGTGTTGTGACTGTATCACCGTACCTGTATGTTCTTGTGTGTTGTGACTGTATCCACCGTACCTGTATGTTCTTGTGTGTTGTGACTGTACCCACCGTACCTGTATGTTCTTGTGTGTTGTGACTGTACCCACCGTACCTGTATGTTCTTGTGTGTTGTGACTGTATCCACCGTACCTGTATGTTCTTGTGTGTTGTGACTGTACCCACCGTACCTGTATGTTCTTGTGTGTTGTGACTGTATCCACCGTACCTGTATGTTCTTGTGTGTTGTGACTGTAACCACCGTACCTGTATGTTCTTGTGTGTTGTGACTGTATCCACCGTACCTGTATGTTGTGACTGTATCCACCGTACCTGTATGTTCTTGTGTGTTGTGACTGTACCCACCGTACCTGTATGTTCTTGTGTGTTGTGACTGTAT